>NC_037677.1:29571966-29871966 GCF_003255815.1 Theropithecus gelada | reverse complement strand
ATATCAGTACCATGCTGTTTGCGAGACTATGGCCTTATAGTATAGTTTGAAGTTGGGTAATGTGATGCCTCCAGATTTGTTATTTTTGTTCAGTCTTGCTTTGGCTATGCAGGCTCTTTTCTGGTTCTATATGAATTTTAGGATTTTTTTTTTCTAGTTCTGTGAAAAATCATGGCAGTATTTTGATGGGAATTGCATTAAATGTGTAGATTGCTTTTGGCAGTGTGGTCATTTTCACAATATTGATTCTAACCATCCATGAGCATGGGATGTGTTTGGATTCATTTGTGTCATCTATGATTTCTTTCTGCAGTGTTTTGTAGTTTTCCTTGTAAAGGTCTTTGACCTCCTTGATATATTCCTAAGTATTTTATTTTATTTTATTTATTTTATTTTATTTTATTTTATTTGCAGCTATTGTAAAAGGTATTGAGTTCTTTATTTGATTCTCAGCTTGGTTGCTGTTGGTTTATAGCAGAGCTACTGATTTGTGTACATTAATTTTGTATCCTGAAACTTTGCTAATTTCATTTACCTGTTCTAGGAGCTTTTTGGAAGAGCTTTTAGGGTTTTCTAGGTATATGATCATATCATCAACAAACAGCAACAGTTTGACTTCCTCTTTACCAACTGGGATGCCCTTGATTTCTTTCTCTTGTCTGATTGTCTAGCTAGGACTTCTAGTACTGTGTTGAATAGAAGTGGTGAAAGTTGGCATCCTTGTCTTGTTCTAGTTCTCAGAGAGAATGCTTTCAACTTTTCCCTGTTCGGTACAATGTTTGCTGTGGGTTTGTCATAGATGTTTTTTATTACCTTAAAGTATGCCACTTCTATGCTGATTTTGCTGAGGGCTTTAATCATAAAAGAATGCTGGATTTTGTCAAATGCTTTTTCTGCATCTATTGAGATGATCACGTCATTTTTAATTCTGTTTATGTGGTGTATCACATTTATTGACTTACGTATGTTAAACCATCTCTGCCTCCCTGGTAGGAAACCCACTTGATCATATCAGATTATCTTTTTGATATGCTGTGGGATTGAGTTAGCTAATGTTTTGTTGAGGATTTTTGCATCTATGTTCATCAGGGATGTTCGTCTGTAGGTTCTTTTTGTTGTTGTTGTTATGTCCTTTCCTGGTTTGGGTATTGGGTGATACTGGCTTCACAGAATGATTTAGGGAGGATTCCCTCTTTCTTTATCCTGTGGAATAGTGTCCATAGGATTGGTACCAATTCTTCTTTGAATGTCTCATAGAATTCAGCTGTGAATCTGTGTGGTCCTGGACTTTTCTTTGTTGTTTTTTTTTTAAAAATTACCATTTCAATCTCACTTATTACTGGTCTGTTCAGAGTTTCTGCATCTTCCTGGTTTAATCTAGGAGGGTTGTATATTTCCAGGAATTTATCCTTCTCCTCTAGGTTTTCTAGTTTATGTGCATAAAGGTGCTCATAGTACCCTTGAATAATCTTTTGAATAATCTTTTGTATTTCTGTCGTATCGGTTGTAATATCCCCCATTTCATTTCTAATTGAGCATTTGGATTTTTTTTTTTCTTTTCCTGGTTAATCTTGCTAATGGTCTATCAATTTTGTTCATCTTTTCAATGAACCAGTTTTTTTTTGTTTCATTTATCTTTTATATTTTTGTTTGTTTGTTTGTTCGTTTCAGTTTCATTTAGTTCTGCTCTCATCTTCGTTATTTATTTTCTTCTGCTGGGTTTGGGTTTGGATTGTTCTTGTTTCTCCAATTCCATGAGGTTTGACCTTAGATTGTCTATTTGTGCTCTTTCAGACTTTTTGATGCAGGCATGAATGCTATGAACTTTCCTTTTAGCACTGCTTTTGCTGTATCCCAGAGGTTTTGATAGGATGTGTCACTATTATTCAGTTCAAATATTTTTAAAATTTTTATCTTAATTTCATTGTTGACCCAATGATCATTCAGGATCAGTTTATTGAATTTCCATGTATTTGCATGGTTTTGAGGATTCCTTTTGAAGTTGATTTCCAATTTTATTCCACTATGGTCTGGGAGAGTACCTGATATAATTTTGATTTTCTTAAATTTACTGAGGCTTGTTTTGTGTCCTATCATATGGTCTGTCTTGGAGAGTGTTCCATGTGCTGATGAACATAATGCATATTCTGCAGTTGTCGGGTAGAATGTTCTGTAAATGTCTATTAATTCCATTTGTTGTAGTGTATAGTTTAAGTCCCTTGTTTCTTTGTTGACTTTCTGTCTTGATGACCTGTCTAATGCAGTCAGTGGAGCATTACATCCCCCACTATTATTGTGTTACTGTCTCTCATTTTTTAGGTCTAGTAGTAATTACTAGATTATGGCTGCCTCTGCTGAGTCATACAGGTCACTAGGGAAGTGAGGGAAACCCGGCAGTCACAGGCCTCACCCCACTCCCACATAGCCCACAGTCCCAAAAGCTGGTCTCACTCCTACCATGCCCCAACCCCTGCCCACCCCCAGCAATGGCATCAAGTCTGTTTCCAGGCAGCTGGTGACCAGGGCTGAGAATTTCCCCAGACCACAAGCCTCCCTGCTGAGAAAGCAAGTAGACTCACAGTTTTTCAGTGTCTCATGAAACCTGTAGCAGTGATCCAGTTCCTTCAAAGGGTCTGTGGATTCTCTCGATTTCTTGGTATGTTCCTGTGGTAGTTCTTAGAGGAAAAGTTCACAATGTGAGTCCTGACATGCTGTTCTGTCTGTCCAAGCAGGAGCTGCAAGCTTGTCCTGCCTTCTATGCACCATCTTCCTGTGTTAGGGTTTCTTAGCATAAGCCAAGGACGTATGTTATTAGGAAAAAGATTTTAGTAAGTAAGAATCCTAGATTTGAGGGGACATCCTTGAAGGCTATAAACTACTACTTCTTGGGAAGTGAGACCCTCTTTAATCTCCACTTCAGCTAGTGTCGTGCAGAAAAGGAACACCCTCCCTCTACAATGTGTGCTAGCCTTTTATGTCATCAGACATCATTCCTGCAGGGTGCTCTTTGACCCATCTCATATGCACAGAAATACTCTGTGCTGCTCACCACTTTCAGGTTGACTTTAAGATGTAGGCATAGGTAGCACCCTAAATCTTAATGGGAAACAGAACCTCATGTACTCTGATTGGTTCACTGTAATTGTTTCCTTGTTGATAGATGAACACAGTTTCCTTTTCCCTTTGTTTATTTTAATTGGTGTATGGATGGGTTCTTGGATGGGTTCTTGGATGATTTCGGCATAGTCATAGCCATGAATCCAAAAGGATATTCAGTGGAAATAATTTAACTAGAGGTCAAAAGAAACATGGCCCAAGCATCCAACTATCTGATGGTTTGAGTTTATTGAGATATAAAACCTTTGGCAAAGTGATACTTTTAAGCCATTCTTTGTAAATATTATTTCTTCTAACTGGGTTTTTGATAGACTCTGGAAAATAAGCAATTAAAGGTTGTTTTGGGGTTCTCTTGTAAGAGACCCAAAGGAGGCATTCTGAGTAAGTGGTCTCGGGAAGACTCACACACTTAAAAATCAACAGAGTGCGGGAAAAGGTGGCAGGACTGGTGATATTTTACAAACACTGAGGGTCCCTATAATGAGTGCTTTTTGGATTTGTTTATCTAACTCACAGTCAGCCACAGAAAATTCTCAATTGCACTCCCAATTAAATTATGATTTAGAATAAATAGCTCCTTTTGAATACCCCAGAATGAATTCTTTAATTGCAAAAGGTACTCTGAAGTTACAAAATATTAGACTTCTTTCCTGATGTCATTGGATATAAGCCAAATTAATTTAGGATGTATCTGCTAGATACCATGATTTAGTTTTTGAGTAGAATATTTTAAGACAGTCTTTCTGACAATAATTGACAAGTTGTAATGACCATTTATTGAGGCTATTTCTAGTTCATTCATTTTTACAAGAAATATTTACTGTGAACCTGTTATATATCTGGGCCCCGTTCTAGTGTTGAAGAGATACAACAGTGAAAAAAAAAAAAAAAGACTCAAATCTCTGCCTTGATGGATCTTACATTCTAGTGATGTGAAACAGACACAAACTAAAGTGAATGATAGGGCGTGTTAGACAGTGATGAGTGGTATGGAGCGAAATAAAGAAGAGGGAGGGACTAAAGTGTGAGTGTGTGCCTGTGTATGTGTGTTCACGTGTGTGTGTGCATGTGTATGTGCACATGTGTGTGTGTTTTAAGATGCGTGTTACTATTATTCAGGCATAGGGTGGCCAGTGGATTAGGAAACAATGGGCACTGAGTTTGTTACTCACAGATCCCAGGAGTAGGAGACACATCATGCCACAGCACGCAAGGTCACATGGGAAACACCAGGGCCAGTCAGGAGGAAGATGAGCAAAAGGAAAATGTGAACAAGAGCTTGTATTATGGTTTATGTAGAAATAAACAGGTGAGGCAGGGGAAACAGATTCTGGACTGGCTAGTGTGAATATTTTTAGTGGATTCTGTGGTATAGGGACTGTCCTTAGTTGCCCGTTACATGACTCTGGGGAGATTAGGGCAGGTGGACAGTGATTGTGTGAGAGCCCCATAGGGGAGGTGGTTGGGGGTGTGGGCCATGGATTGGTTGGTTTGCATATCACAGGTGTGCTCATAGGCCAGCGGATTTTACTATCTCTAGGAAGGAACTAATCCAGGAAGGGGCAGTTTCTCCTGAGTCAGCAAGGCCCCAGCACCAAAAATACAGATGATAAAGACATATTTAATGCTATGTACGTGTGTGTTGTTGCTCTTTTAAATAAGGTGGTCAGAGAAGATTTCACATATAAAATGACATTTGGGCATTATTGTTCCCCTAAAATGCTAAGCGTTGCTCTTCTGTCTGCCTGGATCCCAGATATCTGTGCCTGTCATTCTCCACCCCATGTTTGACAGTGAACAGAATGCACAGACGTGTGTGATAGCCTGCCTGTCACCTGTTCGAGGGTTCTGATATTTTCTTTTCTTCTTTTTTTTTCCCCAAGCAAGGAAGCATGCATGCAACTGATCAATAATTAAAGTTGGTCAGCTTCAAAGAGATGGCAGTGTAACTCCTAGAAAGATTTATTATGGCATGGTAATCATTTTTTTTTCCATGGAAATGTATTCATTAAATTTCCCTTTGATTTTCAGGAAGTAGAATTTTATTTTCTTGAGTGCTAAGAGCCTGAAATTCTGGCCTTAGATAATAGTGGTGACTCTCCATGATCATTTCCTTTAAGGATCTTGCTGTTTCTAGTTCCAAGAAACACTTTTTAAAAAGCTTAAGGTTTAACCACTTGTGTCTTATTACCCAGAAGTAACATTGACTATTCTGTTGTTTGTCCCAAGATGTTTCCATCCTTGTTTATGATGTCCTCACCCTCTCCCCACCTTCACAGTACATAGGAAAATCAACAAGTTAGCACAGGAACACAGAGAAGAATGGTATTCTGGGATCAACATTACGAAAAGGCAAACTGAAGATGGATTCAGTCCATGATCTGCAAAACCAAACAGAACAGCAAAATAACCATACCTAAACAATAACATTAAATATGATTAAGGAGGTCATGGAACATTAAAGCAACCGCAACATAGATAGCACACCTTATTATGTTAGCTTTCCTAAATATGTGGCTAAATCAGCAACATTGACATTTTTAGTAGAAAATACTTCAACAGAAAACAGGAAATCAGCTTACTCGAGTGCTCTTCAAACGCTTTTCTTGTATATCACTTAAAGGAATGTGGAAACCTATCTATTTCCTTGGTTATTTTACAGTTGACATAAAAGTACCTGACTGCTAATAGCAGACTGTTCCGTCCTTGGCTCTAACTTTATTGCCATGAACTTCACGCACACACCTCTCATCTTCAGAAAATCACGTGGGCTTTATTGGCAAAACAGACACAGAATCTGACCAGTTTTCAGACCCTCACTGGTACCAAATGGGCCCCAGCTACCGAATCTCATGTTTCAAAACCTTTCATTGTAAGATTTAATCACTGTGTTACAAAAGAGTAATTTCTGGCTATAAAAGCGTGATGTCACTCTTTAAAATAAATCAATTTTTAAAAAATAGCAGTTTATAATTCACAACTATTTACTAAAAATATATATGTAAATAAGATCTTAAAATAATTTTGGATGGTTGTTTTTATCCTTAAAATTATGTTTTCATTGTTATACCACAAAATTTCTGTCAACATAATTTATTTTCAGTCTTAAAATCTTTTACTAATCAATTTATTATCATTCTTTGAAATAAAAAACATGTTTATAAGTTGAAATAGGACATTTTAAGAAGTTTCTCTAGGGGTAATCTACAATATTTTGATTTATTTCTCTATATTGAGTGAGTTGGGATTACAATTGCTAGAAGTACCTAATTGATCAAAATATCACAAGTATTTTCTGTTTTCTGATAAGCAGTTATTAAACATAAAATATAATGTACAGCTGAAATTTTATATCTAAAAGAGAGGGATGGGAGTGGGAGTTAGGGCCACTAATTAAGAACATTCTTCTAACATAGGAGTTGAATTGTCCTTTGCTTGGAGCTCAGGAGATGTTAACACTCCTAAAAAATGCACATATTAAGATTCTAATGAGTGAAAGGTATTCTCAGGGATCAGTTAGAAGACATAGTACCATATTACCTCATTTATTCCGCACAGCAGTTCTTGAGACTACATCAGGATACTGTCCATGGGTCTTTGTGTATTTCCAGGGAAGGGAGTTTCTAAACAGAGGCCCCGGAAAGCTCTGTTCCTAAAATGAGGAGACGACCTTGTTTTTCTTTGCTGAGTATTGCTATATTAAGACCACCTAATTCTCCTTAATTTGAGTTTTTGATCACCAAACAACTTTGATTTCACCACCAAAATAAAGTTCCCTTCAAGGAACGCATACACTAGCAAAGTAGTCCTTATGACTGTTTTCTATGATGTGTGTACATGAAAATGTCAGCATTCTGGTTTGTATATCAACCTCTCCTGAATTTAGATAGTGTGAGTTGCTACTCAGAAACCAAGTTTATGTGGGCAAGAACTGCAGCTGTGGACCTGTAAATAAGGTTACTAATCTCATAAAAGCTGAGAATCCCTGAATGAAACCTCAGGGATGTTGGTAAATATTGTCTGACAATTTTACACCACACACTCACACACACACTCACACACAGATGAGATCATGAAGCTAGTCTCATTTCTTTGTTTAGATTCATATTTATCTAGCCCAAACTAGGCTTTATTTTCATTTTGTAGAAAAAACAGAATTTATCCCAGAGTCATACCACCTCTGGTATGAGGTGGTATGACTCAGCATTGCATTATCCACACGCAAGTTAGCAAGAAGAAAGAGATTAATAAGGCTTATAAAAGCCAGTATATATTTCACCAAAGTCACAAATCAAACTTGACAACAGCTTGGTAAGAGATTAAGGAAATGAACAGATGACCACAGCAGAAGAGAAAAGGACCAACAAATCTATTTGCTCTTATTTACTCTCTCAATTATTTTACTATTCATTCTTGCATTCATTTATGTATTGAATGATTCATATATTAGTGAATGCTTTTGAGGTCAAGCAGTATTCAGTGTAGTAGAGATATCAAGAAGAATAAACCATGATCTCTACTTTGGAGAAGCTTGTTGTCTAATGGCTAGAGAGAATAGACACAGGTACATAGGTCATTACACAAATGATGATGATGATCATGACAACAGCAACAGATCCTTTTGTAACACTTACCATAAACCAGGCACTGTTCTAAGAGCACCTAGATATCAAATGATATAACTGCTATAAAATGAGTGTGTGTTCGATGTATTTCTAGAGGACTCATTAGGATGTCACCTTTAGTGCCGTTCATACTTGGGACCCTAAAATTCTACCTTCACATATTTTGGGAAATATTTAGTACAGAACATAAAATCAAAAATCAGTGTTGTGTCTGTGTTAATCTTTCACATACATTTTACAAAACCTGAGTGGCCCAGGGTGATATTATAATTTTTGAAGTCACCTTTGTGTAACAGCAATATCATTGACATCCACGAACCCCAGGGACAAGGACAGAACAATGACTAGGGAATTGTACACTTTTGTGTATATTTGCCTGCAAGTTCAGTGGATTTGTACTTGTAAACTTCTTTCGTCTTTGGAAATTAAATGTTCATTATCCAGGGAATCAGGATACTGCTGCTATATGATAATAATGACAATCAGAACAACAACATTTTTATGACATGTAGTATGTGTTTCCCGCATTTTTCTAAGCCCTTTAGATGGATTATCTCATTTAATCGTCACAACTCAATAAAGTTGATACTACTATTATAACCACTATCCAGGTAAAGAAAATGAGTCACTGAGAGACTGAGGGATTACGGATCTGGTGCCTTCTGTGAAATGATAAAGGAGTGGGTCCTTCCCCTAGAGCTCTGGTAATTACCCTTTCCCTTTTGGTCAACTGAGTGTGGGAGAGCCATCACTTTTTCAGTGGTTGTTTTTTTTTTAAAATTTAATTTAATTTTTTGAAGGAGTTGTTATTAGAAGAGGCACAGGAATGTTGAGGAGCTGCTTCAAAGGTGGAATATAGAACATTCCATGCCTATCCTCACCAGCTGCCACTATCTAAGAATAGCCTAGTTCTGACCAGGTGTGGTGGCTCACGCCTGTAATCCCAGCTACTCGGGAGGCTGAGGCGGGAGAATCACTTGAACCTGGGAGGCACAGGTTGCAGTGAGCCGAGATCATGTCACTGCACTCCAGCTTTGGGGACATTGCGAGACTCTGTCTCAAAAAAAAAAAATAATAATAATAATAATAATAGCTTAGTTTATGCCTCATCTCCCTCTCAAAAGTTTGGACCTTCTCGGGGGTGTGACTTGTTCACTAGCAAATGGGCTGCAGGTATTACCTGGTGTTAAGCTTCATTGATCAAAGACCATATAATATTTGAAAGTGTGAGTACAGATTATCTAGTGTACATGCTCAAAAACTAAGCCAAAAACGTGAAAGGAATCAGTGAGCATGTTGATCATTTTGAGACAGTGCTAAAAACTGAAATGTGTCTGTGGAACGGAATAAAAATCTAAAGTTTACCCTTCTAGGTATATTTCACCTATACACGTTTTAAGATATAAATACTTAATTCCATTCTTACATAACTTTAAATGCTGAATGCCTCCTGTAAACATTTTCAATTTGCTCTAGCATAATTTTAAATAAAACCTCCTTAGCCGTCTCATTCCTGTTCTCTAAGGTTACTGTTTTGCCATATAAAATTTCCTATATTCCTTACATTATATTTGCTTGTGATGGTAAAAAAGTAGATATCAGCTTCAGTAGAGCCTTTGTCAAACATTCAAGGCATGAGAGGTGCTAGACTTATGGATTCATAGACAGAACTTAAGGAACCTTTGAAGTCATCTCGTTTCACCTTATAGTTGTGAAAACTGCAGACCCAGATAAATGAAATGACCTCCCCATTGAAGCCAGAGCCTTTGGTGAGTGAGCCAGGTAGAACCCATTTCTCTTGTCTCTAGTTGAGGACTTTTTCTACCATGCCAAGGCATATACAGTCTTTTCTATTTTTAGTTCATTAAACAAGAAAATTACTGTATCAATGAAGTATATTACAATTTTTCTGGTTTACATATCAGTATTTAATTCTGTGCGTACATAGATAGTGAATAGACAGATACATATTTAAGAGTGTATGTTCTATGTAAGCAAATTGTTTCTCTTTCTTTGAAATTTCTGTCTGTGTCTCACAATATTTCCCTGAAGCTATTTCTTTTCTCTAAATAGCCTCCACTCTATCTTGGCTTATTACTTGTGCCATTTTCTTTTGACTTAGCTTATTTTTCTCTGACTGATTCCACATGTTACTTTCAATCACAGCATCTCAAGACTTTGGACGAACAGCCCTGAAGCATTTCGCTTCTTTGGCATTCTAAAGGGAATTTAGTCTGAGTGTACAGAACTATTAGAGCTGAGATGCTGAATGCTTTATCTTGTTTTTTTTTTTTTTTTCTTTTTGCCTGTTTTTCTATAAGGCAGTTGATATTTTAAAAAGAAAAACAAAAACTTGTTTTATTCTTTGTCTATGAATGTAGACTTTTATAAGCTTATCTTGAAACCAAATTCATCAAATGAACAGGAATTAATCTGAACTTTCTCCCTTTGAACATTCCGGTAAATTGTTTAACAAAATGGGCTAGGACTTAGCTATAACATGAAGAGAATGGGAGTATGGGAGGTGAATATACAAGTTAGTTATCAAACATCTCTTATGTAGGCTAGCAAGTCCTGCCTTAATTACCTTATGATATATATGACTTTGATATCACTTTTTTTCAGATCAAATTTATTGGTCCTGGACAACAGGAGTAATGATATTGGTAATATCTGTTGATAAGAGATATTGGTGCCATTTATTTTCTTTACTCCTCCTTAAAGATCCTTATTCTACTTATTTTAAAAACAATAATAATTAACATTAGGAATAACTTTGAAAACTACCACAAATCCTTTTAGAAGTTAGTGGTATATAAAGTCTAAGAACATAAAAATTGATAAATGACAAAAATTAAATATGATAAAATATATTTAGGACCTCGCTAGCTCTTTCTCTAGCTAGACAGTGCATTTTTCTTGTTATTATCATCCAATTATCTCATTATATTTTTTAAATTACTAGCTTTCCTAACTGTATAGTGCAGAAAACCAGAGCTACTGGAGCTGTGTTAATCTGCACCTCTTTCCTACGCAGTTTAATTATCAAAAATGCAGCTGAAAAGACGGTGTTTTCTTAAGCTTTGACTCGAGAGCATGAGTTTTAGTAGGCTCTAGTGTCCTAGATCTCACAAGTTGTCAAAGTATCTGAATGTTTTTGAATGCAGCTATACACAATTGATTGAATCCCCAAAAGAAATCTAGGAACGTCAGTGATATGGTTTGGATTTGTGTCCCTGCCCAAATCTCAAGTCAATTTGTAATCCTCAGTGTTGGAAGTGGGGCCTGGTGGGAGGTGGTTGGATCATGGGGGCGGGCTTCCCCCTTTGCTGCTGTTCTGTGATAGAGGTCTCAAGAGATCTGGTTGTTTAAAGGTATGTAGCACCTCCCTTCTCTCTTTTCCTCCTGCTCTGGCCATGTAAGATGTGCTTATTTCCCCTTTGCCTTCCGCCATAATTGTAAGTTTCCTGAGACCTTCCCAGCTATGCTTCCTGTACAACCTGTGGAACAATGACCCAATTAAACCTCTTTTCTTTATAAATTACCCAGTATCAGGGTTTTTTGTTTGTTTGTTTGTTTGCTTTTGTTTGTTTATTTGTTTGTTTGTTTTTTATAGCAGTGTAAGACCGGACTAATGCCCTCAGTTTTATTCCTGTTAGTGCATTGCTGACTTCAAACTTAGATGTTCAAATTTCAACTCTTTTATTTGCAATTATTCATTCAATAACTCAATTGGTAATTTAGGTCATTACTTAAAATTAAGTCGAAATGTAGGGTAAATGCGTAAATCTCTTACTTCACTGTAGTGTTTTGATCAATTATGATGGATGAAATAATGGTGCCTGCCAGCTTTAGGAGGCTGTGCTGTCAGCTATCAATAGCAGGTGATAGAAGAGTATGCTGGGGGTGGAGAAGTACATTCATTATTATTTTCTGTTTCTTCTTTTTCTTAGAAAATGTTTATAGTATCTTTTGTAATATTACATTTTGACCTAGACCATTTACTGTGGAAATAGAAAAGTTAATTTCAACTACAGCTTTTTATTTTAGTTATACCCAAATCATCAATTAGAGTAGTTAAAACACACACACATACACAGAGACACAAACACATACAATGGTAAGGATTATGCTTGAAAGGAAAAGATAAGATCCTCCATTTTCTACTGAAAAGGAAGATAAAGTAGGGAAGGAAGGAAGCGGGCAGAGGGAGGACAGGAGGAAGGGAGGGGAGGAAGGGAGAGAAGGAGGAAAGAAGGAAGAGAGGGAGGCAGGGAGGAAGAGAGGGAGGCAGGGAGGAAGAGAGGGAGGGAGGGAGGAAGGGAGAGAGGAAGGAAGGAAGGAAGGAAGGAAGGAAGGAAGGAAGGAAGGAAGGAAGGAAGGAAGGAAGGAAGGAAGGAAGGAAAGAAGGAATACATCAAGTGAAATTACTTTGAGAATCATTTTTTCTTTTTTTCATTTCTTTTTGTTTTGTAGAATATTAAAAAATAATTGCATGGTCTTATTAATCTCTCGCATTCCTTACTTTTCCTTCCAATTTTAATTCTGAAAAGAAGAGCTAGGTAAAATATGTAATCATTGGAATTCCACTTCATTCTGTCTCAGTAGATATTCCATTGATTTACTTGCATCACACAATGGATTTTAAAGTTACTTGGAATCTGCCTTTTTAATATCTTTATTAATTCACCAAATTGCAATCTTCCATAATGCACATGACCATTCATGAGAAACAAATGATAAGTAAAGAGTTGAAAAGTTAAAGTTACTTCAAGGATTTCTTAGGTTCTTTTTCAGGCCAAAGCATTTATAGCGTAAAGAGAAAAGCGAATATAAAACAAGATCTTGGTACTTTCATGTAATGACCTAATTTATACCTTTGAACAATTCTATAGCATAGGCTCCATCTTTAGGATGGGATCACAGAATCTGAGAGAAACTTAGAAAACTGAAGCCCAGGGTCACGCAAGTACAATAGTCAAAGTCTAGTCCCACACCTTTATGACCTGAAACCATGAATTAAAATTGTATGTCTTCTTGATGGATGGACAGTTTTATCGAGACAATCCCTTTCTGTCTCTGATAATTTTCATTGGTCTGCAGTCTACTTTATGTGATATTAATGTAGCCACTCTAGCTATTAATGTAGGCTCTCTGGATTTCTTTTGATTGGTGTTTGTATGACACATCTTTACGTTCATACTACCTCTATCAATAAAATTAAAATTAGTTTCTCATAGACACTGTATTGATGAGTCATATTTTTTTAAATTTACTCTACCAATCTCTGTCCTTTGGTATATTTAGAACATTTATACTTAATACAATTATTGGTAATTTGTTAAGGCTTAACTCTGCCATTTTAGTATTTGTTTTCTGTTTCTTTTCCTTGATTGTTGTTTATCTGCTTTCTCTTTCTGCTTTCCTGTGAGTGATTTGAACATTTTTAGTGTTCCATTTTGCTCTACCTATAGTGTTTCTGAGAATATCTTTTTGTATATTTTTAGTGGTTACTCTAGAGATGATGCAATACCTCTGAAACTAATCAAAGTATTCTAATATCAATATTTTGGCACTTCAAATGAAATGTGTGACTCTTACTATCACTTAAGACATTCTAGCCATCTCACATTGTCCTAAACGTCTTCTTTACATACATTGAGAACTACATTACAATACATAATTTTGCTTTCAATCATCAGACTTAATTTTAAAAAATCATGAGGAAATGAGTAGTATGTTTTATTTACCCATATATTTTCCTACTCTGTTGTTCTCCCTTTGCACTAATGTTCCAAGTTTCTTTTTGTTGTCATTTTCTCTCTCTTTGAAGAACTTCCTTTAACGATTCTTTTAATCAGGTCACCAAATTGTTTCTTGCATCTGGAGGTCCCTAGAAACTCGGTCTTCTCCGTCTCTACCTTTTGGAATCTTCTGCTGCTTGGTGCATTTGTTTTATCCGAAGTTTTAGGTACGATAAGAGGGAGGACTAAGGCACAATGTGTTAGCCCCATCATTCTGGAACTGGAAGTCCTCCCTATACTTTTTAAAATTTATTCATGTTAAACCAAAAAAATGGCTGCTGTAGCCTCTGCAACTTGCTGAGAGCTCATTTGGGAATAGAGAGCTTATTTTTCCCTTCCCTCTGTCTCAGCTCGAGCCTAATAGCCAGGTGGTGCTTTCATGTGTACCTCTCTTGCATCCTAGAAAGTACAAAGTACATCTGCCTTGGAAATGCTCTGTGGGTAAGAATGTGAGCCGTATCAATGTAGATAAAATATTCATGGGGAAATTATGTGGAGGAAGTTGTGTGTGTGTTTTTTTTTAAATGGAGTCTCACTCTGTTGCCCAGGTTGGAGTGCAGTGACAGGAGCATGGCTCATTGCAACCTCTGCCTCCTGAATTCAAGCGATTCTCCTGCCTCAGCCTCCTGAGTAGCTGGGATATACATAGTAAAATATATATATTTTACTAAAAAATACACATTTTTTAGTAGAGATGGGGTTTCACCATGTTGGCCAAACTGGGCTCAAACTCCTGACCTCAGGTGATCCGCCCACCTTAGCCTCCAAAAAAGCTGGAATTACAGGCGTGAGTCGTCGGGCCTGGCCTGGAAGGAGACTTTTTGTCCCTTTTTCAACATACATATGGATAGATGAGCAATCAAAGTCTGAAAAATGCTCAAGTAAATCTTACGATGGTAACAGTAGCCAACAATTATTTATAGGCACTATGAGAAGCTATGTACTATTTAAAACAATTGTCACACTCTAGGAAACGATTATTTATTATTATCATCATCCCCATTTAACATACCAAGAAATTTAAGTCCAGAGACAAATCTCACTGAGCTACATGGTGGTAGAGCTGCAGTGAACTCAAACTTTCCCCCAAAGATCAGTGGATTAGAAATAAATATGTACGATACCTGGCACCTATTCAGTGCTTGAAAACTGGAGTAATAGTCATAATTACAATTTTCTGTAATTTAAATAATCATGTCATCCAGGTATACTCATGATTTCCCAACACTGAGTCTCTAGAGCAAAATTCCATGTGTATGCAGAGCAGAGATTTGTGTAGCAACAGTAGTTAAATATAGCTTTTCAGTCATTCAAAGAGAGGGATGATTAGAAATAATAAAAGTATTGTGTAAGGAGTTTGAAGACCATTCTTTATAAAGGGCTCACTGGGCCGGGCGCGGTGGCTCAAGCCTGTAATCCCAGCACTTTGGGAGGCCGAGGCGGGTGGATCACGAGGTCAGGAGATCGAGACCATCCTGGCTAACACGGTGAAACCCCGTCTCTACTAAAAAATACAAAAAAAAAAACTAGCCGGGCGAGGTGGCGGGCGCCTGTAATCCCAGCTGCTCGGGAGGCTGAGGCAGGAGAATGGCGTAAACCCGGGAGGCGGAGCTTGCAGTGAGCTGAGATCCGGCCGCTGCACTCCAGCCTGGGCGACAGAGCGAGACTTCGTCTCAAAAAAAAAAAATAAATAAAGGGCTCACTGGTAGGTGTGGCTTTTGACTGATTTTCATCATCTAAGTTGGAAAGTCAGTATCAACAATATCTCAACTCTTCTAGAAAACTGTGAAGTTTATTTAGTCAGGGCTTTTCTTGAGTCTGACTCTTGCTTTATGTCGCTAAGAGTGGGATAAGCATTGAGTCTAACAGTGCAGTTCTAGAAAGAACATCTTCATGGTGACTTGAGCATTGCTCCGACGCTGGGCACAGAGGCAGGATAGAACTGTGTTCAATTTTTTTTGTACTGCTGTAACAACATTAAAGATATTTTATGTTTTGGTGGGCTGCAGTTTGCTTTAAGCTCAGCCGGGCTACCTTATAAACAAAAGATATATTTTCCATGATACTTCAAATCCATCCTGAAATTCAGCATCAAAAGTATCACAAAAACTTAAATCATGCTTCATACTCATCAAATTCTATGACTTTCCTTTGAATTTTGGACATAAATTCTCGCGAATGGTTTTGAAATTCTTGAAAATATCTGATTCAATTCAGCCTCGATCCTTTTTAGCAATGAAAGGGAATGCAGTTTCTGAATGTTAAGCATATATGTTCAGTCTGAATTTCAATAACTGTCCTTTTAAGTTTAGGCCATTTGTATTTTCTCACATCAGTAAGAAAGGGATTCAGACAATGTGGGTCTCTTAGAGGCCTTTAATTCTCCAAAAGTTCATAATATGTGTCAACAGCTGAGTAAACGTTTTAATGGGTATTTAAAACCTACTCATCTGAATGCATTACAATCAAATAAATTAAATGCCTATATTCTGCTTCAGCTGCCTGTGAATAACTCATAAACTGGGGGACTGGACAACAAAGAAAACACACAATCATGATCAGTTTTTCCCTCATGTTAAAGCAGTGAACCTACTTGCAAAGTTCACAGCACACACTCTCCTGGCGAGTTATGCAAAGAGAACCCACCGTATTTCTCCTTGGGTTTGAATGAATTAGTGGAATATTTTTACCCTTTCTATGCTGGTGTCCCATCACTGCATTCAGCACTTTTGGATTGAGATCTAAGTTCCCACACTCCATTTCAGCCATTGGATAATTTGTGTATGGTAGCCCTATAGATACTATCTTCTTGCCAGAAGAGTTGAGCAGGTCAGATATCCTAGTTTAGAGGAGTTACCTCAGGCATGCTGATTTCATCTAGTCCTCCACTGTTTGAGAGAGATCAAGAGATCTGTGGTTTAAGATGTGTGGCTGGTTCATGAAAGAGTCAGGAAATTCCACCTGGTCATTTCAAAAGAATGTAATTAACCTGGGTTGCAGTAGTTGAGAAAATGTTTTGCAAAACAGATGGAGCTTCCTATAAGCCTAAGTGACCAGAAACACAGGGCAGGTAGAGTTCAAGGTCAGTCCATTCTTTGCATTAAGGGAAGCTGTGAAAGGAAGGCCTTGGAAACACTGAGAAGCACATATGGGCATGGAGGATCGTGAGCTGACCGATCTTTTCTAACATCAAGTAAATTAAACACAAGCTGAGCAAATCGATGCAACTATTTTTTAATGAAATAAAGTTTTCAACTATGATGTATTTTAAAACAACAAAAATAGAAGCTTGGCCTGGACTCTAACTTTGGATTTGGGAGGCTTGGAAATTGTGTAAGAGAACATATTAAAGAAAAGTAAAATATTAGCACAAGCAGTACTTTTCCATATGTTAATATCGAGACTCTTGACGAACCTAAGTAGGTTGGTTATGTAAGCTTTTCTTACCTCAAACAACAAATAAACTTTCTTAAAAGGGCATGGATGAGAATGGCTTCCCTTTGGATATCAGATTGCTAAGCATTTCTCAATTGTTAAGAAGTTATTTCATCATGTATGGAGTGCAAGTTGAGTTGCAGGGCATATAAGCATTATTGTATTAAGTATAAATGTGCATTCCTGCATGTGAGGATCCTGTGAGGTCCATCTCCCAGGAAACAATCTGAATAGTTACTGAACACATGGGATGGGTCAGGGCAGATTGTGAGAAGCATAATGTTGATCATATAAACTTAGATTTTGTACATTTGTAAATATAGGGTATTTCCTGTATTGCATTGTGGCTGTAAACTAGGGAGAAATGTAAATACAGGGTCTAACTCTGTAAATAGCTTCTGATTATTCCTAATAGTGTACTCCTTGAAAACTGCTTTTCAATTAATGCCATATGTCAGATTCTTTTCCAAAGGGGTGAAAATAAAAATCCATCTTATAAACACTTCGGTTTTAATCGATATTGGGTGTGCTTTTACAGTGTTGTGCTTATTTTGGTTTGCACAAAAACCTTATTAAAAAAGGACATTATCTTGCATGTAGGCACTTGCTAAGAGGAATACAGCTTGCTGCCAGAGAATATTCTAAATTGCCGATCTTGTTGGGAGCCTGCTGTAAAAATATCTGCAGCTTGGAAGAATTGGAGATGGCTAATAACAGTGACTGTAATTAATAGCTAATTGTTTTAAGGAAAGAAATTAACAACTTGAGCTGATAATCTACCCAATTAAAAAACAAGAAGCAAAACGAATTCAGAGAAGGACACCAATATGTATTGTCCTCACAGTTATTTCTTATGGGCGTGTTTGGTATTATACAATACATTTTCTTTCTGATATATACCTGCAGCTGATAGTGGTGATTCTTGGCCCATCAGACCTTTGGTTTATTTTGCCTTTCTCTTCGGCCTTTTATTATTAAACCTTGCCCTTTGGTCATGGTGTGTTCAAACTCTATCTAGACGATTCCATTCTAGACACAACACAAGGTGATGGTAAAAAGTTACTAGGTTTAGTCTGCAAAAGAAAATGCTAGGCAAACACTAGGTGTGAACTACCTTCTAGTGTTTGAAAAGCTGTTTGAAAAGTCAGAGATTTATGGTACTGCAGAGTTCCCGAGTGTTGATTTAGGAGCAACGGAGTAAAAGAGAAAACAAATGACCACTTTACCCACCCCCAAACACACACTCAGGTAATTTTATAACAACATTCTCACACAGCAGTCAGTGGCTGGAGGTGGTATTTGCTACCAGTTTACCACTTTTAGATGGGGCAGTGTCTCTTGTTTCCTCTACCCCTGCTAATCCCCAACACTGAAGCCAAGCTCCTGTGGCTGTCGTGGTTGCATGTGATACGGCAGTGCTGGGAAAGGAAGAGCGTGGTCCCTTTTAATGATACATAATTGGGGGAAAGGAAGTGCTGAGTAGAGGCGGCTGTGGTCCCTGGCTAGGGCTCCACCCCCACAGACCTAGGTGAGGACAGGCATTTCCTCCCTTAATGTTGCATTTCCCAAGACCATCCTGGCCTGCCACAGCCCCATCCTGTGCCTATAAAAACCCCAGAGACCATGGCAGGCAGACACAGAGATGGCTGGATGTCCAGAGGAGCATGTTTTCCTCAGTGGAGGAACACAGGGTGGCTGCATGTCAAGAGGAAGGCACAGGTGTTTGCAGCACGCCACCAGGCCATCGACTGGTGGAAGGACGAGGAGTTTCGCTGGGGCAGTGAGAGGAGCGGCCAGGCTGCTGAGCGGACCCTCTCTAGGGGAAAACCCTCCCACTCCATCCCGCTTTTAGATTCCCCCATCTGCTCAGAGCTACCTCCACTCAAACAATCCTCCTACTTCAGCCTCCAACGTAGCTGGGACCACAGGCATGCACCACCACACCTGGACAATTTTTGTATTTTTTGTAGAGACAAGGTTTCACCTTGTTGCCCAGGCTGTTCTTGAACTCCTGGACTCAAGCAACCTGCCGGCCTAATCCTCCGTAAATGCTGAGATTATAGGCATGAGCTACCATGCCCAGTCTCTATTCTGTTTAAGTGAACATTTAAATTAACTTTAGTTGGTATGGTTTTTATTACTTTTATTACCTTATTTTATACATATATATATATATATATATATATATTTTATAGACACAGGGACTAGCTCTGTTTCCCCAGGCTGGAGTGCAGTGGCATGATCATAGCTCATTGAAGCCTTGAACTCCTGGGCTCAAACAGTCTTCCCACCTCAGCCTCCCAAGCATCTAGGACTATAGGTGTGCACCACCATGTCTGGCTTTCTTTTCCTTTCTCTCTCTTTTTTTTTTTTTGCAAAGATCAAAGATGGGGTCTCACTATGTTGCCCAGGGTGACCTCAAACTTCTGGCATCAAGTGCTCCTCCTACCTTGGCCTCCCAAAACGCTGGGCATATAAGCCACTGTGCCCAGCCCCTAATCTGTAGGAATTTTAAAAGTAGAACTTTGGTTTCATAATTTTAAAAGCATCACTTAGAATGTGACGTACAAAATCATCTTGATTTTTATGTGTTAAACTTGAGAAAGTATGTTCACAAGACATAATAAGAGACAATAAAAAACCTAGAGGATATATGATTCTGTAGAAGTTTCAGAGGGACAGTTGCATCCCTGTTGGTCATCTTCCTCATAACTAAATAATGAGAACCTCTCTTCTTCTGGAAAGCTATGACATTAACTTAGGGATTTGGCAAATATTCTAAGAAGACATGATTCTTGCTTTCACAGAGCATAGACTCTCAGATGATTAATTGACTTAGACCATGCATCATTACATAACCAGACAAAAACAAAACATGCTAAGTTAATTTTACTCTTAGCTGCATTTTTCCCCATCGAAAACTCTGCTATGATTACAATTTTCCTCTCCCTTAAGGTTGCAGCTCTAGCTTTCACGGAGCCAGTGGGGCTACACAGGGCTGCAGTACAATTGTGTTGTGTGTCTGGGTTCTGCACATAGGCCCTGGCCTAGGGAGGCAAGGGGCTGAAATCTAGCGTGTATTCCATGTGCCAAGCCCAGTGTGTTAGGGCCAGTGGGGCAACTGTGTCTATTTTTAATTATTATTTAATTTTTATATTTTTAAATTTTTTTGAGACAGGGTCTCACTCTGTCTCAGTCTGGAGTGCAGTGGCACGATCTTGTCTCACTGCAACCTCCGTCTCCTGGGTTCAAGTGATTCTCCAGACTCAGCCTCCCGAGTAGCTGGGACTAACAGGCATGCACCACCATGCCCAACTAATTTTTGTATTTTTAGTAGAGACGGGGTTTCACCTTGTTGGCAAGGCTGGTCTCAAACTCCTGACCTCAAGTGGTCTGCCTGCCATGGCCTCCCAAAATGCTGGGATTACAGGCGTGAGCCACCGCTCTCAGCCAGAACAACTGTGTCTAAATGTTTCACTCAGAGGACACCCAATTCTGATGTCCACAAAAGTGCTCTACAGGCTAGCAGAGGCTCTGGAGCTAGACATATGCTTCTGCCTGCCCATTGTGAATTGAGGGATAGTGCTCCAGTGTGGTTAAAAGCTTATCATAATTTGTACTTTATGGGGCTGTTCCTGAAGGGTAGGGTTATGTGTGTGTGTTGGCGCAGACAAGCAGTGAGACACATCAGTGATAGCTTTGTTTACTTACTATTTTTGTTAAGCACAGGTTCTGGGATCAGGAGGAAGAAGATGGTGTTGGACGTGAGGTTTCCCTCTATGAGTCATGATTCCACTTGACTTTAGCCTTTGGAGTGTCCCTGGGGTTGAGCTTTTTGGAGGCTTCATTTGTGACCAGTACTGTGTGTGTTTTCACTCAGTATAGTTTTGAATAGATGCTACTGCATTTACTTTATGGCTTAATTGTATGGGACTCAAGAAGAAGGGATAAACGCTTGTCACCTTGGAGAGTATATTCCAGACTCAGCTTAGTGATTTGGGTGGCAAAATCCAGCTCAGTGGTTCAAAAAATAAAGTATGTTTTGAAAGCTCATAAAGTTGGTCTCCAGTGCCAGAAATTCCCATTTTGGACTGGCTTCAAGGCAATGAAAGCTCAGACACTGACTCATTGAACTATTTCCTTATTAACAGACATAGTACCAAGCATTTTTGAGGGTTGAAAAAATAACTGAACTGTCGTCCAAAACCTTTGAGCCTCTCAAATGCAAAGTTTTTTAAAACTCTTAATTTTGAGACTTTTGTGATTTCAAAGTAAATCTGATCTATCTCTCTTTATATGTTGTTTATTCTTAACTCATCCAAATGCTATTTGGCCAACATTGGCTTATGTTTAAAAAAAAATCTTTTAAGTCATTTTATAAGCTGCTCAGGGCTTTATTTCTTTAGACCAGGAAGTTGTAAATTGCCAGCATTAAGCAGAAGGTGTGTTGTTGAGTGCTAGTTTTATTTAAAAAGAATGAGATTTTATGTATTTTTGAGCAGATTTGCTTTATTGACAATCCACCCCAAAATACCATGTAACAGTTGAAATTTCTCTTAGATACACTGTTAGAAAAGTCTTGCCTAAAAAAAAAAAAACAAAAACAAACAACAACAGCAAAAGACATAAAGTATTGCTTAGTTAGAACAATGACCATCCAGATTATTTTGATGAAATATAAACACATTTAGAATTAACACAGGGTTTATCAAAGAGTTATGTAAGAGTAAAAATCAACGGATTTATATCATTTTTCTTCATGCTAATAAAATGTTATTCTGAGGGCATGGCATTATTATACATATTTATTAAACTGAATACTTTTCATTTGATATGGGCAGAAAAAAATTGCTTTATCCAATTGCTACACTGAGGCAATTAAGGATAATTTAAAAAATTCATGACAGTCAATAGAAAATGGGGGAGAAAAAGGACTTAACAAACCTTATCTTTGATTCCATGTGAAAAGATTGATTTGGATTTTTTTTTTTCCCAGCAAAAACAGAGATATAAATCCTGACCAAATTTTGTATAAAATCAAGTTAATAATCTTCAGCTGATTCCCTCTATTATATTTATCAGTATATAATTTGGCCAGTCAGAGCTCATGCCTGTAATCCCTGCACTTTGGGAGGCCGAAGCTGGTGGATCGCTTGAGCCCAGGAGTTCAAGACCAGCTTGGGCATCATAGTGAGACCCTGTGGCTACAAAAAAAATAAATAAATACAAAAATTAGCTTGGTGAGGTGTGCATGCCTGCAGTCCAAACTCCTCACGAGGCTGAAGTGGAAGGATTGCTTGAGCTGGGAGGTGGAGGTTGTAGTGAGCCATGATCACACCGCTACACTCCAGCCTGGGTAACAGAATGAGACTCTGTGTGTGTACACTTCCCAAAAGTTCCAACCGGCCAGCACTTGCCCAACCTCTCCTCCCCAGTAAAAAATTTTCTTATAAAAGCCTCAGCTTCCAAGTCTTTGCTATTGTGAATAGTGCCGCAATAAACATATGTGTGCATGTGTCTTTATAGCAGCATGATTTATCATCTTTTGGGTATATACCCAGTAATGGGATGGCTGGGTCATATGGTACATCTAGTTCTAGATCCTTGAGGAATCGCCATACTGTTTTCCATAATGGTTGAACTAGTTTACAATCCCACCAACAGTGTAAAAGTGTTCCTATTTCTCCACATCCCCTCCAGCACCTGTTGTTTCCTGACTTTTTAATGATCGCCATTCTAACTGGTGTGAGATGGTATCTCATTGTGGTTTTGATTTGCATTTCTCTGATGGCCAGTGATGATGAGCATTTTTTCATGTGTCTGTTGGCTGTATGAATGTCTTCTTTTGAGAAATGTCTGTTCATATCCTTTGCCCACTTTTTGATGGGGTTGTTTGTTTTTTTCTTGTAAATTTGTTTGAGTTCTTTGTCGGTTCTGGATATTAGCCCTTTGTCAGATGAGTAGATTGCAAAAATGTTCTCCCATTCTGTAGGTTGCCTGTTCACTCTGATGGTAGTTTCTTTTGCTGTGCAGAAGCTTTTTAGTTTAATGAGATCCCATTTGTCAATTTTGGCTTTTGCTGCCGTTGCTTTTGGTGTTTTAGACATGAAGTCTTTGCCTATACCTATGTCCTGAATGGTACTACCTAGGTTTTCCTCTAGGGTTTTTATGGTATTAGGTCTAACATTTAAGTCTCTAATCCATCTTGAATTAATTCTCATATAAGGAGTAAGGAAAGGATCCAGTTTCAGCTTTCTACTTATGGCTAGCCAATTTTCCCAGCACCATTTATTAAATAGGGAATCCTTTCCCCATTTCTTGTTTCTCTCAGGTTTGTCAAAGATCAGATGGCTGGAGATGTGTGGTATTATTTCTGAGGACTCTGTTCTGTTCCATTGGTCTATATGTCTGTTTTGGTACCATCAGTGACAGCCATAAAAAAGGATGAGTTTGTGTCCTTTGTAGGGACATGGATGCAGCTGGAAACCATCATTCTTAGCAAACTATCACAAGAACAGAAAACCAAACACCGCATGTTCTCACTCATAGGTGGGAACTGAACAATGAGATCACTTGGACTCGGGAAGGGGGACATCACACACCGGGGCCTATCATGGGGAGGGGGGAGGGGGGAGGGATTGCATTGGGAGTTATACCTGATGTAAATGACGAGTTGATGGGTGCTGACGAGTTGATGGGTGCAGCACAGCAACATGGCACAAGTATACATATGTAACAAACCTGCATGTTATGCACATGTACCCTAGAACTTAAAGTATAATAAAAAAAAATTCTTCACCTTGCAAAAAATAAAAAAATAAAAATAAAAAATAAAAGCCTCAGCTTGTAAGCCATCAGGGTCTCAGCCAGACTCCTGACTGCGGCCCATTGCAGGCTTATTCCTGTGAATCAACCTGTTTGGCCATTGAGTTGCCTCCTGTCTCTCACTTTCTTCCTTTACATTTTCCTAACATTTGGTGCCGAAATCTGGGGCCGGGGTCTGGGCTTCTTGGCGGAGAGGCTGTCTCTCGCAGCCTCCCATTCTCAGGCCCCTCTACCACCCTTCTTTGCACCTGCACAGCTCACTCTCCTTTATATATACCCTGTGTGTTACATATTATGTATATAATTTACCGATTTCCTTTGAATTTTATGTATAGGCTAGCAATCACATTGACATTTCTGATGAGTGAAGGCCTGTGATTCCTTGGCAAGGTTATGTAATAGTGGCCAATAAATGTCCTTATGTATTCACAGATGAAAACATTGAAACATAAATGGAAAACAATCTTTCCCAGCCACAACATGAGTTGCGTGGTTCCAGATAGAGTTAAAAAAATATATACAAAATCCCCAGACCTGTATTTAGCTCTCAGGTGGTCTGTGTAAATCATTTGGAGGAGATCTGAAAAGACGACAGATACCCTGTGTCCATGTTTCGTCTCTATCAAGTAACAGATTTTGGTAAAGACAGTCAACTTCTTGATGGTTCAGTTTCCACGTTTATAAAATAGATATTGGTGTCTGTGTGTTCACCTGTAATAAAGGTGACAAGTTAGTGCTAGTAAAATGTACTTCACTCCCCAGATGGAAAATGGAATTTCCTAGTGCCCATTTCCTTACCATCTACAGAGATCATAATGGCCTGTCCCACATCTCAATGAAGTTGTAGTTCTCATCGGTTACCTCGCCATGCTTTTTGGGAGGTTGACAGTAAATGGATTCAAAATTGGGGTGAAGTCAAAGGTCTGCAAACTGTGACTGTATAGAATATAAATTTGTGAACCTGCTTGAGACAGCACAGTTAACTCACTTAAGTTCCAGCCGTGACACCAGTGAGCTGTATTTAACATCAGAGTGCCAGAGAAGGTCACCTAGGTCCTGCAGGAAAGTCTGTCGAGCTTATTGCAGCTCAGCTGGAGCCAGGAGGCAGCAGAAGGCACGGAGAGCCTGTGTGGCCTCTGCACCCCAGTGAATTTTATCACCTGGCATGTGCTGCAGCAGCCAAGCCATTCTGCTGTAAGTGGGCCTTGTATGGACAGTTTTGAAAGACATATGACAGACCTGAAAATAGTCAGGAGGCAGTTGAGCAATCCCTCATTTCAATGTAGTTAATGACAGAAGGGCATGGAAAGGCTTTTGACCTGCTTTTAAAAAAATTATGTTTTTAGCAATTAACATTTGCATACCTATCTTTGAAAATAAGACCACTATGAAGTTTTATGCAAAATTATATTTACAAAGCAAACATGGACTTTGCACAGACTTTGAGTAAGGGACCGCTATGGGGTGACAGAGAGGAGTTGAAGTCACAGGCTGATGAATTGACTTTTCTGTTTAGAATCTGCCCACGCCAAAGCGGGCTTTTATCAGCCTCTGTAGGACAATACTTAGGTGAGGAATAACATTCACTGAGTTGAGGTTGCCTGCTGTTTTCCACATAGTAAACTGAGAATGTGTGCAGTCTGATGAGTTTTTCTCAGTACCTGTTTTGTACTGGGGTTGATCGTCTAAATTCTATGCTCATTAGATTGATCTGCTGAAATTAGAGAGCTCCCACGTATGAACGCTCAGTGTATCCACATGGAGGCATTAGGCAGCAACCTCGAGGAGCTAAAGTTGATATTTTTCTTTATTTTTTTAATATAGGCCAAATAGGAATAAACATAGAAAATTTCGAGAGTAAAAGAGGTGACACAAAATACCATTCTACCTGGTCTGGCTTAACCAGAAATGAATTCAGAGAAGTAGAATTGCCAGTTACTCACACAGCAATCTCTGCTGGTTATGAATCTGTGACTTTCTATCATCCCTTGGTATAAAATAAAGGCAAGAAATAATGACTTTTATGCGTGCTTAGCCAATGATCCAGGTGAGATTACATCCCCATTGGAGTGGACAAGGCCTCCGTTGCAGCTTAGTTTTGTGGAAATTACAGTTCTGCACAGGGTGGGTGGCGGGTTTTTATTGTCTGCAGTATTGCAGTATTATATTGTCAGAAAATCACCTGAAGGAGTAGAGGAGAAAGCGCTGTCTGCTTAATAGAGGCGTCAGCAGGCAGAAATCCACGGACTCACTGCCCTGTGTTCATCTTGCCTGAGAAATATAATAGCCAGTTACTGGAAAGGGCTGATTGAATCACTTTCTCAAGAATCTCAGATGGAAAAAAAAAATGGGCAAATGCAGAATTCCTTTCCATCTTTTCCCATTGTTCTCATATTGTGGGGAGACGCTGGTTTTGAGAGTAGACTCAGTGTCAGTTTTGTTAAAAGCATGCTCTTCCCCCAGTTTCAACAGTGCCTCGGAGAAATGTACGGAAGACTTCACAGTGAAATGAGAAAGCATGTAGTTTCAGTTACTGAAATAAGACACCACATGTGGTGTAGCAATGAGATGGGATAATTATTTGTATATCTATAAAGACCATTGAGAGCCCTGGACATTTTGATCATTGCATCTTTTATTAAGATAGACTTCAGAAGTTCACAAGTAGCTCCTAACCTAAGAGTTTTCCTCAATGTGAATAATGACAGTTGTCCTAAGTCTTTCTGTCTCTTTCCTCATCTTCATTTCTAACGTTTGAGCCCCGGAGTCATCAGCCTGCCTTCTCGCTGACCTTATTGATCTGCCCTCTGATTTACTATGATGTCGTTGTTGCTGACAAAATTAACTTATTCATTCAGTCATTTATTTATTCAGTAGTCATTCAGTTTGTTTGGAGTGCCTAAAACATTCAAGGTGCTCTGTTAGAATTCTGGGAATAAAAAGATTGGGCAGAAAAATCAATCCCACCTTGTGAAAATAACACACAAGACACTTAACTGCAATAAAACAGGGTAGGTGAAGAGTCACGGGCATTGGGAGCGCAGGAGAGGGAGTGACACCACCTAGGAGATCCTGGAGGAAGCTGACATTTCACTTGGACTGTGAAGGATAAGATTATTTTTTTCTAATGAATTAGGAATGAAGTCAATCCAGGTAGAGAGACAAATTTATAAAAGCGGAGAATTGGCTGGGCGTGGTGGCTCATGCCTATAATCCCAGCACATTTGGAGGCCAAGGCAGGTGGATCACAAAGTCAAGAGATGGAGACCATCCTGGCCAACATGGTGAAACCCTGTCTCTACTAAAAAAAAAATACAAAAATTAGCTAGGTGTGGTGACATGCACCTGTAGACCCAGCTACTTGGGAGGCTGAGGCAGGAGATTGGCGTGAACCTGGGAGGCGGAGCGAGCTGAGATCGCCCATTGCATGCCAGCCTGGGTGACAGAGTGAGACTCCATCTAAAAACCAAAAAAGCAAGGAATCATGGATAGGTATAACATCCTCCTGGAAAAATGAGAACTTCAGTGTCACTAACTTCTTTTATATATATATTTTATTTCAATAGCTTTAGGGGTACAAGTGGTTTTTGGTTTCATAGATGAATCGTATAGTGGTAAAGTCTAGGATTGTAGTGCACCCGTCAACCAGAGTAGTGTACAGTGCACCCCATAGGTAGTTTTTCATCCCTCACCTCCCCTACCTTCCTCCATTCTGAGTCTCCAGGTCCATGATGTCACTCTGTATGCTTTTGTGCAGCCATCGCTTAGCTCCCATTTATGAGAAGAGGCAGTATTGGGTTTTCAATTTCTAAGTTAGTTCATTTAGAACAGTGGCCTCCAGTTCCATCCAACTTGCTGCAAAAGACATTATTTCTATACTTTTAATGGCTGAGTAGTATTCCATGGTGTATATACGTGACATTTTCTTCGTCCACTCATCTGCTGATGGGCACTTAGGTTGATTCCGTATCTTTGCCATTGTGAATTGTGCTGCAATAAACACACATGTGCAGATGTCTTCATGATATAGTGATTTCTTTTCCAATGCCACTAAATCTTAAGTCTGTAGTAGGTTGTGAAAGACTTTAGGTCTGGGGGAGGAAGTCGGGACAAACTAATGATGGACACAATACACCATTGTATGAGTTTTTAGCTTTAGATACCAGGGTAAATTGAGTGCCTTAATTTAATTAAGGCTTTTACAAATATACCTTTTTGTAGTGCAAATAATCTGTGTTTATTGTAAAATTTGGGAAAACAGGTAAGTAAGCAGAAGAAATTAAGAGACCTATATCCTTTTAATAACATGGGGGCACTTGGGAGACCATCCTATGATGAAGTGTGCCAGAGATTCAGGCCACCCCTTGGTGGGGCTTAATTCTCAGGACCTTGATGTATTTGAGAGAAAGGAGAGTAAACTGGAGTTTCACTAGTTTTATTGTAGAGATCTCGTCTGTCCTAGATTGAGTGTCTTTGGTGATGGATGGAGGGGAAGACAGGGCTTTTCTTTTCTTTTCTTTTCTTTTCTTTTCTTTTCTTTTTTTTTTTGAGACAAAGTCTTGCTCTGTCGCCAAGGCTGGAATACAGTGGCCCAATCTTGGCTCACTGTAACCTCCGCCTCCTGGGTTCCAGTGATTCTATTGCCTCAGCCTCCCAAATAGCTTGGATTACAGGTGCATGCCACCATGTCCAGCTAATTTTTGTATTTTTAGTAGAGACGGAGTTTCACCATGTTGACCAGGCTTGTCTCGAACTCCTGACCTCAGCTGATTAGTCCACCTTGGCCTCCCAAAGTGCTCAGATTACAGATGTGAGCCACCATGCCCAGCCGATAGGGCATTTTATCATTCTAAAAAGAACCCATTCTTGGCTGGGCATGGTGGCTGGCTCATGCCTCTAATCTCAGCACTTTGGGAGACTGAGGTGGGCGGATTGCTTGAGGTCAGGAGTTCAAGACCAGCCTGGCCAACGTAGTGACACCCTGCTCTACTAAAATAAAAATAAAAACAAAAAAGAACCCACTCTCTAGAGGGTAAGAGTTTTTTACTGGGGAACTCAAATGGGACCAGAGAGAGGCCTCGATTCATACCCAACCCTCAGATTTCTGTCTTGGAGAGTTAGCCTAAGCCCCCAGTGGTTTCAAAATTGCCTCTCTGCACGTGGAGTAATTAGGTTCTGTTTCAGCAACGTGAAAGGTTAAATAGATTGTCAAGAGAATCTCTATTTCTTTGTGGAAATGTGTCCACACCTTTTAACAACTGACTGACAAATACATGTTTTAACAGTAAATCTTTTAAAAATGATGTTCTAAAGTGCCCTTGGATCACTTTCCTTCTGACTTGGAAGCTATTTGTACACGTGCCAACACACACAGGATTGAGATCAATTTTTTCTCTCTTGTGCAGGATCAGAGTCTAAGCAATGACTAGCACAAAGCTATGAGTCAGGAAGAAAAAAATGAAACAAAGCTGCGTTTCCATCCAGGCACTCTGAAATATAACCACTGATACGAAAACACTGCCTTTTGGTTGCATGTCCCAAGGTAAAGGACAAGAGAAGAGTTTCTATTGTAATTTTATGTTAATGCTCCCCACATTCATTTCACACTGTCCATACTCAGTTCCAGAAAATCACTTTGTAGGTGGAACTGTGTTAGTGACTGTTATTCTGAAAGCGCTGTGGTGCTAAGTTTCCTTGGTCTGTTTGCACGATCCAGAAGGAAAATTTCTCCTCCATCCTGGAGGATGTGTCATTTGAACATCTTTTAGCACTCTCAGAAGAGCATAGATGTTCATTTATTCTTTTTTTTTCTCCCTATAATTTCGTTGCTCTAGCCCACATTTTTTCTTTTTTCTGGTTTCAGATAAATTTTAAGTTGCCCAGATTCCCTTAATGTCATTTACACAGGAGGCATTATACTCTTCTTAGGCCCAAATTCTAAAATTCCATGTTGGGAGATTATTTCATTAAGAAACTGACTGAAATCAATTTTAAAATGAGGATGATACGTCTCAGTTGGAAACAGTAGCACTTCAGTAGCAAACATTTATTGATTTGTAGAAGGATAGAAACTTCCTTTTTTCAAAAGCAGCTGGGATGGTTTTTTCCACTTGAGCTCTCTGCAAACCGCTAATAAGGTCTTTAGCTCTGTGATCTTAGCATAATTCATGGTTGTCAAGAGGGATATTTGCCGACTTAAAGGATATGTTGACTCTTATCAATGAAATGCAATGAAGCTGATATTTGTACTCGGAATTTTTATTTCAGGCACACTGGGCTTGTTCTGAATACATAGGAAGACCAGAACAATAATACTTGCTCTATGATAAACAGAATGGTATATTGATTTTGGAAAATATGTCAGCTCAATTTGGAAGATTGCTAAACCATATAAAACAGAGCCAGTTTAAAAAAAAAAAAAAAAAAAAAAGGCCAGCACGGTGGCTCACACCTGTAAATCCCAGCACTTTGGGAGGCTGAGGTGGGTGGGTCACCTGAGATTGGGAGTTCAAGACCAGCCTGACCAACATGGTGAAACCCCATCTCTACTAAAAACAACAAAAATTAGCCAGGCCTATTGTTAGGCGCTTGCAATCCCAGCTACTCGGGAGGCTGAGACACGAGAATCACTTGAACCCAGGAGGCAGAGGTTGCAGTGAGCCAAGATCATACCACTGCACTCCAGCCTGGGTGACAGAGAGAGACTCCGTTAAAAAGAAAGAAAGAATGATGAGAGAGAGAGAGAGAGAAAGAAAGAGGAAGGAAGGAAGGAAGGAAGGAAGGAAGGAAGGAAGGAAGGAAGGAAGGAAGGAAGGAAGGAAGGAAGGAAGGAAGGAAAGATGAAAGAAAGAAAGATGAAAGAAAGACAGATGGAAACAAAGAAAAGATGGTGAGCTTGTGTTTGCTGAATGATGGGTTTCAGCGCAGCCAGTGTTGTCTTCTGGAACCAGCAAACACCCACGCGAAGGAGAGCCGGTCTGGTTAGTTAGATGACTTTGGGTAGATGAAGAGTACAAATGCATGGCAGGAAAGAGGTTTTCAAGAGCATGATCCATTTCCCCCTGCGAGCTGAACCTGGACTCTTCGGAAGTCCTGAGGACAGGCCAGCTTGGCACGTTTTCTCCTTTTCAGCTTCCAGCCTGCTCTCCTCCTTTCTGCTGTCACCTCTGAATGCTGTGTGGAGGCGCTGATCTGCCTAAGACACAGGCTGTGAGCCAAGCTGTTTTTAATGACCGTCCTTAAGCTTCAGCCCAACAGCTGTTTTACAGGTGCACATGATTCAGTAACTAACTCACTGTGAGTGTATGATTTAAAAGGTGCATGTAAATCATTTGAAAAGGTATTTTAAATGCTCTGGTGGGCTCGCTATTTAAAGGAATCCTGCAGCAAATCTTTTTTGAAAGGGAAGACTCTCCTTCTAATGCCAGTAAGGATCACCGCCCCCTAGGTTTGGCCTTGTGTGTATTTGATAGATTTAAAGTGGGGTGAGATATATTTTCAGGCCGTTATGCTCTGCAGAGTCCCACATTGAACTTCACCAGCTTGTTTATCAATGTTGTCGCTGCCTCCCTGCCCACAGGAGCATCAGCTGGTTTGGCAGGAGGAGAAGGCAGATCATCTGTGCCTCTATCTGACTCACCTTCCCAGCCATACAGAGCAGTTTCAGGCTTGTCTCCACATTCCTTCTTTCTGTGAATGAAGAATCACATGGTCACATAAAAAATATTACTGGAGTTTCAAGGATGAAAAATTCAGGAAATATACTTAATGAAGTTTAATTTCAAAACAGGAAATACCTTCTAATTTGGGAAGTATGGGTGTGTGTATGTGTGTGTGTGTTTAAGCTAAATAATGAAATCTTATAAAAACTTCCTGCCTGAGGCCGGGCGCGGTGGCTCAAGCCTGTAATCCCAGCACTTTGGGAGGCCGAGACGGGCGGATCACGAGGTCAGGAGATCGAGACCATCCTGGCTAACACGGTGAAACCCCGTCTCTACTAAAAAAATACAAAAAACTAGCCGGGCGAGGTGGCTGGTGCCTGTAGTCCCAGCTACTCGGGAGGCTGAGGCAGGAGAATAGCGTAAACCCGGGAGGCGGAGCTTGCAGTGAGCTGAGATCCGGCCACTGCACTCCAGTCTGGGCGACAGAGCGGGACTCCGTCTCAAAAAAAAAAAACTTCCTGCCTGAAGAATTTTGCATGACTGTACAAACAGATTTTTGATACTGTGTATCACATGCTGTTCAAATAACCTGGCAGTCCTAGTGGGTCCTGGGTCCACATCCCTTCCTGCTTCGTTGCAATCATGATGACATAGTATTCGCTATTTTTGTCAAAATGTTGACAAAGTACCAGAAACCAACTCAATTGCTGGTGTTATTCCTACTCCTAATTTATTTCTCAATTCTTCCAAAGGGTCTATTTTTCACTCCTCTATTTATTTTTTTCTCATCCTTCTCCACACCCCCTCCACTTTCTCTTCTCTTGGCACACATGTGTCTTTTCTGATCTTGAACTTATCTTCCCTTCCAGCCTTTCCTTTCTATATACCAGGACCATTCAGTCAGCCAACTGGAGTTATCAGGGTGACAAGGCTCCAAATATCTTTCACCACGTATTAAAATAAACTCGCACTTTCATAGACCTGCCTTCAGCGTCCTTCATTTATGTTTGTTTCACACACTATACAGCATTTTATTTCTCTTTATTTTTTATTTTCTCACTTTGGGATTATGTTTACTTCTGCAAAGCAAGACACCAACCATATGTACTGGCAATGGAAGGAGAGCAAAAGATAGCTCTCCATGCAAAATGACTTTTAAGTAAATCATAATCTTTGGATAGATTATCCTCATATCTCATATTGGAGGTTTTAGTTGCAGAACATAAAGTCAGAATGTTATGGGAATAAAAAAATAACACACACATTCTCTCTGAGCATGTGTGAACACTACACTTTCCAAACCAAATGTTCTGAATTTGTTGTGCTCTATTTAGGTAATATGTCGCCTTTGAGATATACAGAATGAAGTTCATGACTTTGGGTCAAGTAGAAAGTGATTTGGAGAACGGGGAGGGGATTTGGCCTGTTCAATTACCTTTTGTATTAGTCCTTTTATCTAGGACACTCTTGCTGCCACACATAAAACTTCCCTTTGCAAAAGAGAGGTTAGATAATACTTTGACAGCAGAAGAACATCAGTGTCAAACAAACAAGCATGGTACCAAGCATGCAAGTGTTGTTAGTTAGGCCTGGGTTGGACTTCTGGGTAACTCACTTGGTACTTGGGAGATCTTTGGCAAACTACTTAACTCATGTCAAGCCAAGGTTCTACTTGAGCAAAATTATTCATTATTCTTTTCTGTTTCGTCTTTTTCTTAAAGACATTTTATACTATCTTTTGTAATATTAAATTTTGGCATAGATCATTTACTGTGGAAATAGGAAAGTTAATTTCAACTACAGCTTTTTATTTTAGTTCTACCCAAATCATCAATTAAAGCAGTTAAAACACAGGTACACGCAGTGGCTCATGTCTGTAATTCCAGCACTTTGGGAGGCTGAGGCGGGTGGATCACGAGATCAGGAGTTCAAGACCAGCCTGGCCAAGATGGAGAAACCCGTCACTCCTAAAAATACAAAAATTGGCTGGGTATGGTGGTGGGCACCTATAATCCCAGCTACTCAGCAGGCGGAGGCACAGAATTGCTTGAACCCTGGAGATTGCAGTGAGCCGAGATCGCACCACTGCACTCCAGCCTGGGTGACAGAGCAAGACTCAATCTCAAGAAACAAAAATAACAAACAAACAAAACACACACACACACACACACACACACAATGGTGAGGATTATGCTTGAAAGGAAAAGATAAGTTCTTTCATTTTCCACTGAAAAGGAAGATAAAGTATGGAAGGGAGGAAACGGGGAGAGGGAGGGCAGGAGGGAGGGAAAGAAGGAAGGAAGGAAGGAAGGAAGGAAGGAAGGAAGGAAGGAAGGAAATGGAGGGTGGGAGGGAGGGAAAAAAGGAAGGAAGGAAAGAAAGAAAGAAAGGAAAGAAGAAAGAAAAGAAAGAAAGAAGAAAGAAAGGGAGGGAGGGAGGAAGGAAGGAAGAAAGATATCAAGTGAAATTACTTTGAGCAATCTTTTTTTCTTTTTGTCAATTCTTCTTATTTTGTAGAATATTAAATAATAATTGCATGGTCCTATTAATCTCTCTCATTCCTTACTTTTCCTTCCAATTTTAACTCTGAAAAGAAGAGCTAGTTAAAACACGTAATCATTGGAATCACAATTTATTACCATATACAATCACTATATTCTGTCTTGGTAGATATTCCATTGATTTACTTGCATTACACAATGGGTCCTAAAGTTATGTAGAATCTGTATTTCTAATATCTTTATTAATGTAGCAAATTGCAATCTTCCATAATGGTCATGACCATTCATGAGAAAGTAATGATAAGTAAAGAGTTGAAAAGTTAAAGTTACTTTGAGGATTTCTCAGGTCCTTTTTCAGACCAAAGGAAAGGAAAAAGCCAATATAAAACAAGATCTTGGTACTTTCATGTAATGACCTCATTCATACCTTTGAACAATAGAACAACAATAGACATGCCACTTTCTGCATAAGGTTGATAGTTTCAGACTCAACATAAGTTCACCAGTGTGAGGTTTCCTATTGTGGTCACTGCATTGGTCACCTTGATGGGAAGCAAACATAAGTCTTGTTAATAGTCTTGGCCTGACTGCATTCAATCTCCTAATCAAATTCGCCTATAATTTACTAAGGTGTTTTGGTGGCGAAAGAAAGATTATGGACATAACTTCTACTTCTTTTCCCATATTTTGGTATAGTTGATTAAAATAAACGCAGTGTTCTAGTTTAGCGGTTCTTCCTATCCAAGGCAGTGCCTAACTAGTTTGCTTTCTAGACTGTTTTTTCAGGGGTTCCCTGAGTTTGTATAAGAGCCATCGAATCATCTATAATGATGGGGTCTTCCTCGAGACCTGTTCTTTTTGTGTTTCTTTCACTAAGGTGAAACAGGCCCTTTCACTGGCTTTTTAGTAAAAAATATTCAAAGAAATATCTCTCATGTATCTCGGGAGATGTGTGGACTTATAGGGTCCACAGTATTTCAGCATCAATGTTGGCCTTGCTAATGCCCCAGGGCTGCCCCTTTTCCAGAAAAAGTATGTATGCTCCCCTCGAAAATTTAGTAGAAGAGTCAGAAATTCATTGTTCTGTTCATCAAATCATTGACCATTCATCTGTGGGGGCTTTTAGCTTCTTTGCAACTACTGCACACATGACCTGGTCTGGCCCTTCCTCGGAGTTCACGGGTAGTGGAGGCTGACAGTGGGAACCTAATGCTCTTTGATAAGACCAGTAGTCTCCTCAGATGCTCCACCATCAGCCACCTACTTCTGCGCTTGGCTTTGGGTAACAGGCTGGCCAGCTGTGAGAGAGGCACGACAAGGCATTACCTTGACAGCTGACAGGTGGTGTGGGCCTGGAGTGAGGGAAATAATCTGCAATCTGGAAATTTGCCATACTGCAACCTGGCCCATGGAAGAACCCAAGGATGCACGAGCTCCAGCTCCTCACCTTTCATCTTAGAGAGAAATATGGGCTGTGAGAGTTGGCCAGAGGAGGTGCATATGTCCAGGAAGCACACCTGGGAGCTCAGGCTGGACATGTCACCACTTCCTCTTTGGCTGCAATGCACACATCTGGCTATCGCCATCAGTGGTTAGCAAGAGGCAAAGAGATGCTTGGCTCAGCATCCAAGAGAATTCAGTCACCCAAGAGAATGTTAACACTGATGCATTGACCTGCCTCCTATGTTTTAAAGTCCTGTTCATGATAATGACAATGAAGTGTCACCTCCCCAAGGAAGTGCAGCAAGACCATAAACAGAGTCATAAATGCCACTCAAAGCAATTAGTATTCAAAAGCACACTTTAGGACAGTGAAGTTATAACTACGACAACTCTGCCGGCAGACTAAAGAAATGAACATTCTAGTACAACCATCAGAAGAAAAGTGTGGGCCAGAATCACATCCATCCAATAGCTAGATCCTGTTACTGCTATTCCTAGTAGATATCTAAAGAATTCATCAGCATCTGTTGTAAATCAAACAGACAAACATGTCTTAGTTCTTAGTTCCATTTTGATATTAAAACAAAAAGTTGAAATCATTGAGAAACAAAGTGTATAAATTTGCTCATAGAGTGTCTTGATTTCTTTTTAACAGAATTTTTATTGAAGTTTAATTTGCATATAGAAAAATTGCAAATTCTAATTGTAAGCTTGATATATTTTCACTGGGTAACTGGAACCCAGATTAAGAAGCAGGATTTTACTGGGACTCCAGAAGTCCTGCATACTCTGCTCTGGAAACTCCCCACTCATCTCACCTCTCAGGGTCTCTATTACCGTGAATTCTAATAGGATAGATTGGTTTTGTCTGCTTTATACTTTATTTCAGGGGTTGGCAAATGTTTTCTGTAAAGAGACAGGTGGTAAATATTTTAGGCTTTAGAGACTATAGAGTCTCTGTTGCTACTAGTCAAATCTGACACTGCACTGCAAAAGTAGCAGTAGATCATAGCAAAATAAATGGGCATGGCTGTGTTCCAATAAAGCTTTATTTACAAAAACAGGTGATGGCTGGATTTGGCCCATGGATCATAATTCGCCAACCTCTGCTTTATGTAATGCCTGACAATATGTTTGTGAGCTTTATCTACTGGTGTACTGGGGAGGGCTCACACCAGCTTATGAGAACTGATCTCATTGTGCACATATCATCCCAACTATGCCTGCAGTGATGTATTGTTGGTAACTTGAAATAGTGCATGGTGGAGTATTTACGCCAAGGAAGTTGGCAAATGTTACAAATTGTGTGCCTCCCACCACGGACCATTTGCCTTAGAATATGACAGGGTTGGATCTCAATGGCAATTCACTTGATATCCCCAAGCCTCTGTTTCTTCATCTGCATTGGGGATATGGAAATATCCAGAGATACTTTATATATGAGCTGCTTAGCAAATGACTGTTACATAATATCCTATTCTGATGCAATTATGGTCTTCTAAAATATTCCAGATATTGGCAGATATTGACAGCCCATCTCAGCACTTTTTATTTTTTTCAATTTAGATCTTTGATGTCCTTACTGACTTTGGAAATGTCTCTTGCATGTGTTCCTTGCTCTCCAGTGACATTGAAACTTAGACCCGACCCTCAACATTTCTTATCTAAAATTGTCCTGATTTCCTTTGACCCTCCTTTCCTTCAGTTCATCCTCCACAATGATCTCCAGGATTCTGTTTTTCGGAGTGTTACATTAATCTGCTTGTGGGACAAATTAATGGCTCCTGATGCCCAGGACTTAAATGTAGTCATCTTTAGCATGTCATGGATGGTCTTAGTCCCACATCTTTATGGTCATTTCCAGACCTTTGCTTGGTCTGCCCTCAATCGGAATATGCCAGGGTTTTGGTCTCTGCACAGCATCTTCCTGGGTCACCTGTTCTGAATTTTAAGGGCCAGTTTACAAGATACCTCTTCACTCTTCACTTCCTCCTTGTCTAACTCCTGATGGCCACCTCATCCACAGCGGAGTGAATTGTTCCCTCATCTGTGTTCCCATGGTTATAGGAGCTTAATGTTATCAGAATACGTATCACTCTCTCTCTCTCTCTCTCTCTCTCTATATATATATATATATATATATATATATATATATATGCAACTTCTATGAGTACAGAGGCTATATTTTTCTTCAGAATATTGTCCTGACATAACTTTTCTGGCATGCCAATAGATGGCTGGAATGTAACTCAGAAAAACAAGGAAACACAAAGACAGGGATAATGGAGGTTTTTGCCACCACCCGGTGGCAGGGCCAACCATCTCTGGGTAGGTTCATCTAAACAGAATTTCTTTCTAGATGAGGAAAAGTTCCTGGTCAGATGGACATATGAGAAAGAGGCAGAGAAGGAGGCAACAACCAGTCCTTGGTCACTATCCTGTCTTCAGAACACCTTTAGGAGAGCTCATAACCCACTTAGGTGGCATGGTATTGACTTTGTCTGATATCAGTGGTAATCATGGCTTTAGGCACAGGGTAGCAATAGCTAACACATTTTCCTTCAGCCCTGGATGCCTTTTGCTTTTGACTTCTCAGTGGTTATAAAAACTCATTACCTCTATTTGCATGGTGGCATCGCTAGCCCTCTTGATTTGCAAACCCCATGTCCATAGGCACAAGATTGTATACATTACATACAGGAAATGTTGGTTATCTTACCTTGGCATAATCCCCTAGCACATTGGGGAGGCTTGAGGCTCTAACTCAGGCATAAGCATTCAGTGGTTCCTGTGGCAGGTGTCTGATCTCTCACAAGCAAGAGTTTCAGTGACCTGGTACCATGGCAAGATGAAATTGGAAAGGTAGTGTATTAGGCCATTCTCATATTGTTATAAAGAAATACCTGAGACTGGCTAATTTATAAAGAAAAGAGGTTTCGTTGGCTCACGGTTCTCCAGGCTGTACAGGAAGGATGGCAGCATCTGTTTCTGGGGAGGTCTCAGGGAGCTTTTACTGATGGTGGAAGGCAAAGTGGGAGCAGACATCTTACATGGCAGGAGCAGGACTGAGAGAGTTTAGGGGGGTGGCTATACAATTTTAACAGCCAGATCTCAGAAGAACTCACTCACCATCACGAGAACAGCACCAACAGGGAAATCAGCCCCTGTGATCCAGTCACCTCCCACCAGGTCCTACCTCCAATGTGGGAATTACAATTTGACATGAGATTTGGGCAGAGACACAGATCCAAACCATATCGGGCAGTGAGACCAAGTTGTGGATGGTCTTGAAATGTAACTTCAGACATGGGCTTTACTGGGTAAGCAATCAGCAGTACATGAAGGCTGATTACCAACAGTGTTGTAATTAGAGTTAGGTCAGAGGAAGATTAAGCTGGCAGTTGTGTGCAGAATTAATTGGAGCAGGAAGAAACAGAAACCAAACAATCTGTAAGTAGTCTGTTGCAATAGCTCAGAAAAAAATGTGATGATGTTCCTAACTGAAGAAGTGGCAGTAAGAATGGGTGACAAGGATAGATCGGGCATGAAAAAACTGAGTTAGACTTTTCTGAACTTCAGAGCCAGTTGTATATAATGAGGAGGGAGAAATATCCTGTAATCAAAGAGTGAAATCCAAACATATTTCAAGGTTTTATGCACCAGTGGCTGAGAAGGCTCAAATGAAAAGAAGATAAATACAGGATAAACAGGTGCAAATGTGTTGAATAATGCAAAGTAATCAATTAACACATCTGAGTGTCCCCTCTGAGATATCTGTGCTGTGCTTCATAAATTAATGAAACAGCCATTTCTAGGCTGAGATGCAATAGGACTTTAACAATGTAAAGTGACATTAGTAGTGATCTCGACTACAGATTAAGTTGTGGGAATAGATTACCCCCCTCTAGAAATGGAGAAAAATCTAAAGAAAATACTGCTTTAAAGGAAAGAATCTCAGGGAGTTATATCTGCCAAGAAGGGACAACCCTGGTTAGAGTTTTCTCAATGATACTTAAATTACCTCAAATTAGGGTTTGGGGACATGATTTTTCCAAGATGCGTCCCCCCCAAAAAAATGCACAGCAGCTCTAGGATTTATCTAGCTACACGTTTAAACTTCTATTTCAAACTTACATGCAAGATTTTGTAATGGAAAGCTCACAGAAAGTAGGATTTAAAAGGGCTGAAAATTTTCTCCTCTTCCTTTTTTTCCCCGTTGGAAAAATGTCACGTGACGATGTATTTGTACCTACCCAAAGAAAGCATACATTAAAGGAAAGGACTTCCTTCGTATAATGATGTGTGGAAAGGAAAATGGAACACAGTAGTTGAAAAAGACCCATTATTTGTAGGGTTCTACTCCAGACTTTTGTTGGAGGAAATGTGACAAATGTGGCATAAATAACAGAAAATGGGGATGTTTTTGAATTATGAGCAGAAAGAACTCTAATTTTCCACCTATATAGCTTATAAAATCTGAAAGATGTTTATATTTGGACTTGAGATGTCAAAGAAGGGAATGAATTCCATTGGTATGGTTGGCTTTCTGTGTAATATGTCTATTTACATGGATGTTTAAGCTGGTTGCTTGAATAAATTCAAATTTTCATAATTTCAAAGAGTTTAGGTGATTTAATATAGTCATGCAAACAAATCTCAATACTAGAGGGTCTTATCATTGGATAAATTCATATGCTGGAAATGGAAGATAGAGAAATAACATGATTTAATGTCATACTAATTCTACATTCTGGGAGAATTTATTTTATTTAAAATATAGTGAAGAACCTTGAACCTAGTGATGTGATTTGTACTAAGATGCCTAGAACATGGAAATATATACTCTAGTAAAAAATTTTTTTTAATCTGCTAAGAAGTTGTAAATGCACATTAACATTCAGAATGATACATAGAATCAAATAAACCATTTGCATGATTTATACATTTAAAATAAATCTGAATTTTGGCTACAATTAATTGAAGAGTAATGGAATACTTTTTTTATTATTATTTGTATTTCCTAAGACAGGTCATTCCTTCATTGTATGCTTTACTTGGGTAGGTATAAGCACACCTCATTACTTATTAAAGCTTATTTTATTGTGCAAAAAGAAAAAAAACACAATTTTTCTTGGATGTTCAACCATTTCTAAAACAACTTTCTGAAAATAAATCATCATTGTCTCCTTGAATAATAAGAAATAAAAGAATACATGCCAACCACCTCATTTTAGTACTTTTGAGATTTGACAAGAATTTATGAGACAGAGAAGCAGTAGAATTAAATATTTCGTGAGAAAGAATTCTTTCAGAGTAGCTGTTAATAATTCTTCTAATTATTGTACCTGTAAATGTTGGATATTCCTAATTTGAGCTATCTCTGAGATGTGGGGTGTGTTTAACATTTAAACGATTATCTTGTTTCGGAAGCTGACATCACGCAGGAAGTAAACTGCTAGAATCATTTACTTGTAGACCTAAAGAATTTCAGGGCGAGGAGAGATTAGTTCTTTAATTTTATAGGTAAATAAGCTAATAAAAGCAGAATTCAAATAGGATTTGATTAAATTTACACAGCTATGCCGTGAGAGAATTCTTAATCCCTAGTGGAATTTCCCATGCCTCTGCTTCATTTTATCTCAAGCATAAATGCTTCTGATTCCTAGTCATGGAAACTTCCAAAGACACTTCCCAAAGAATAGACATTCTCAAGTAACGGGATGTGCAAAAGGCAAGACTGTGTGAGTCTGCTCTTTATTTTCACTTTGTAGAGATAATGTGTTCTTATCATGGTGCTCCCCTCCCACACATGGATCCCTGAACCAAGATGAGCAAATCAGAGCCCTCTCTCTTGGACCTGGGAATTGTGACAGAGAGTTAGTGTCATATGACTGTCCTTTCCCAGTGAATGCAGGTGTCCTTGGTGGCATCGTGTAGCTCTTGGAGGAGCTGCAGCTGGTCGTTTCACAGCAAGAACATGACGGGCAGAGCATTTTGTTGGAGCATTGCTGGCTTCCAAGGTCTGGGTCGTGTGATTCGCAGGAACCAGCAGTATTGACTATATAGCACACCACTGAACCTTTTTTAGGAATTCATCTTTTTGTTCTCTTTCTCTTAAGCCAGTTCAAATGGAGTCTGTCACTTTAAATAATGCCTAATCCATGTTTATCCTTTTGAAGATCTTTACAGAAGGGAGAAGAATGCCTTTTGTGACTATTGAAAGTACAAAGAACTTTACCCTTCACTCATGGAAATGAACATGGCCACCCACGGTTTTCTTTTCCTTCTTTCTCTTTTTTCCCCCTTCACTTCATACCTTTTGACTCTACTAACATGTTGAGTTCTCATTATGTACTGTGGATTGTTTCACATAGCTCTTCTCATTTTATTTCAACCAGCTATTCAGTATTTTTTTTATTTTTTCATAATGTACACCTATTTCCTAGTCAAGCCCATTTTGTATTGCGTTTGTTTCCAGCCTTTGACATTTAGAGAAAGAAAAAAAAAAAAAAAAAAAAAAAAAAAAAAAAAAAAAAAAAAAAAAGAACCTTGGTTTTGGAGTGGAGCTTTTTAACGTGATTGAAGTGTTGTACACAGAAGCAGAAAGCCCCAGTATTATTTATCTTGAACTAAGGGGAAGATTTATTAACTATCTACAGTGACTATTCTGTAAAGATAGTGGGTAATTTTCCAGTCATTCTCTATCTTTTCCAAAGACCAGAGTAAGATTAAATGGACCTAAACTAAAATATTAGAGATGCAGTTGAAAAGAAAAAGATTGTCCAGATGGTAAAAGCTGTTGACTATCATATAGTGTGCTAAATAGTGCAACACAATACCTTCTACTATGCTAAAAAGACAGCATCTTTATCTGTCTGGTATTTTGTGGTTATTGTTTCCTCTAATAATTTTGAGTACACTATCTTATGGAGGTTGCATTTAATAACTTCATACATTTCTCTTATGTCAGGCAAATTCTGTAGTTACTATGTACTGTCTTACATGACTCAAAACATTTCTCATTAAATCTAACTGAGCCAGGCACGGTGGCTCATGCCTATAATCCCAGCACTTTGGGAGGCCGAGGCGGGTGGATCACTTAAGGTCAGGAGTTTGAGACAGCTTGGCCAACATGGTGAAACCCGTCTCGACCAAAAATACAAAATAATTAGCCAGGCATGGTGGTGTGCATGTAACTCCAGTTATTCAGGCGTCTGAAGCAGGAGAATCGCTTGAACCTGGGAGGTGGAGGTTGTCGCAGTGAGCAGAGATGGCGCCACTGCACTCCAGCCTGGGCGACAGAGCGAGACCCTGTCTCAAAACAAAAAACAAAACAAAACCAGAAAACCAAAAAAACTAATTGAGTTCTTCAAGAAATACTACAAAGAAAAGCCAAATCTACTTTCTGGAGTATACTAAATCATTTTATCCTTAGTTGACTAAATGCTCATTTAAATATTTGTAGGGGAAAAGTCAAGCGGTTATTTTTAATAATAAGGAGATGTATATTATGAATAATCATGCCTCCAGTTAATTCAAAAGCAGCATTTTGGCCACTAATTGTAATCTCACCACTTTTAAAAGTCTCTTTGTCATGCACTTACGTAGAGAAGTTATAATAATTTTGTTCAGCTTCCTCTGCGTCCTTATACACTTGCCATTAGGGTGGCTAAAGATCAGATGTAGGCTGAACATTTTCACATAGGAGGACTCTGGAGCTGAAGTATGGAGTTACCCCACAATTATCGAATAATCCAGATTTAGGCAACTTTTGCTGTTTGCTGATTTAATAGGGCTTTTTTTTTTCTTATAAGTGTTCTGCAACGTTAGGATATTTTTCAGTATACACATGTATCTTTACAACAATAGATGCTAAATTTAAACATTTCTGTGATGTTCTGTATAATCTACTTTAGGTCTTGGGTGAATATCTTATGCTTCTAATGTAAGGAGTTTTATGTCTTCGCCATATTTCTCTCAGAAACAAGACCACACCTTTGCAGAGTGAAAGTTCTTTAATTGAGAAGCCATTATTTAGAATTCATCTCATATAGTGCTTTAGCACATAAGCATAACCATATACTGTTGGCATGGCTTTAATTTATTGGTCAAGACCTGTTGAAGCACAAAATTGCTGTGTGTTGTAAAACATTAGACCACATGAAGCTCCCTGGGCCACTGGCTTTCTTCATATACTTTGCTGAATATTTTTTCCCTTTTCCCCTGTATCCTACCAGCCTTCTAAAGAAATTCTTCAAATAGGAACAGTCTCGTCTTGTCCTTTTAGATTTATTAAATCAAACTGACCCATCCTAAGAAAGTGGGCTATTTCAGTGACGTGTTTATTTGAATGAACAGGTAATAATAAAGGTGATTTGTGTTCCATTTTGGAGGAAGTGGATTTTTGCTATGCATTGTTTATTGGGAACATCACTTGCCACATTTCATAGAATGTCACCTTTGCACCATTAAAATGGCTTGGTATTAATTCTTACTACTTTCCTCTAAAAACTTGTGGGCTAATTTTTACTTTCCCATAGCAACAATGTAGAAGCAGCCACAAATTTGGTAACAATTTGAAGAATTTTAGATGATAACTGTAATGTTCTCATGAACCTGAAATCAGTTTGGTATGCTTTCCAGTGGGTCCGGAATTTCTCGAGTTTTCTTGCAGTCTGGTGGTAGTAAATATCTCCTGAAGAATAGAGAAATGAATGGCATAATCCCACTGAGAAGCTATCCCATTGACTTCTGTATTTAAAAAATGGAAATAAGGTGCAGATTAGGAATCTGATTTTTTTCCTTCAACTTCTGACATGAAAATCTTCAGAGTATGTATGAATTCACATGGATATGCCAGATATTATATACTTGGAATGCATATTTCCTTATCTGTTAACTCTTGTGGTTGGTAACTTTTCAAAAAAACAAAAGATGTCTACATTCATATTGTTGCACATTTTAGTGAAGTTTATGTTTGTTAAAAGAAAATCCTTAGGCAAACTAAATTTAACAGAATTTAATTGGACAAAGAACTATTGGTGAATCGGGCAGTCCCTGAACAGGAATAGGTTTCAGAAGCTCCAGGGCTACCATGTGACTGAAGAAGATTCATGGGCAGAGAAAGGAAAGTGACGTACAGAAAATGGAAGTCAGGTACAGAAATAAAAGCACTGGTGGCCAGAAGTGATGGCTCACGCCTGTAATCCCAACACTTTGGGAGGCCGAGGAGGGCAGATCACCTGAGGTCAGGAGTTTGAGACCATCCTGGCCAACATGATGAAACCCCATCTCTACTAAAAATACAAAAAAAAAAAAAAATAGCCAGATGTGGTATCAGGCACCTGTAATCGCAGCTACTCGGGAGGCTGAGGCAGAAGAAGCGCTTGAACCCGGAAGGCGGAGGTTGCAGTGAGCCGAGATCGCACCACTGCACTCCAGCCTGGACAACAAGAGCGAAACTCCATCTCAAACAAAACAAAAAGAGAAACAGAAGTATTGGTTACCGCTTGCCGTTTGCCTTATTTGAACCTGATTTGAACAGTTGGCCACCTTCGATTGGCCAAAACTCAGCGACCGGCACAAGAGTAGCTTACAGTCTGTTTAAACATCCAGTCAGGTTACAGTTCATTATGTATGAAGAAACCTTTAAAATATGTAAGGAGGCAGCTTCATGCTAAACTTAATTTAACGTGTTCACATTTCTGCCCAGATAGATACATGAGCACCTGTGGACTTCTTGGCCCTTTAAAGGCTTCTTCTGCTGACCTAGTAACTGAACTGTGGCTCCTCACTGAGGAGTCTGTCTTTTTGTCAGTGTCCCAGGTGGTTTAACAAGGGAGTCTCTTGAGACAATTTAAAAAATCTTGACGTGCTTGTAGCCGACCAAAGTCATGCAGTCCTGCTGGTGATGAGGTATTCTTCCCGTCCTGCAAACCTTCAATTTGTTTGGAAGTGGATACCATCCTGGCAACACTCACCAAGGATCTGCTTTGCCAAGGTCAGGCTGGCCTGGATTCAGCTCTCTTGGCCTTGGTTTTTTATGCTTCCTTGTGCAGCCCAGATGGAATGGAGGATGGCTTTTAGCCGTGCGGCTCTAGTGAAATCCTTGGCTGAGAGCGGTTTGTTATGTGACCTGAATTGTCTGTGGGTTCATCAGATCCGCAGAGGACTCCACAGCGTTTCCATGTTATCTTGTCTGTGCTTCCCAAGTACACTCATATGCTTACAGTCAATTCAATTGCCTCTTGATAGCAGTGAATTAACTGAGTCTTGTGGAGTGAGAAGAGCCCATGTCTAACTCCAACCGACTACTTTCATTCAGTGTGACAAAGCCCCGGTTCACTCCAATCAGATATGAAGGATTTATATTATGCTGTTCCCTGTTAAGTTGAACAAGGTTTCCAGAGGACTGGAAATGTATTTTCACACTCGCTTTCAAATCCCCTGTTATAATTTTGGACAAGACCATGCAAGACAACGTGGATTCAAATTGGACCCAATACTGTGTCCTGCTCAAATTCCCTTTGCCCGTTGATTAAGGATAACAATGGATCAGGCAGAATGCTCCCAGTATTGAAATCACTGTTAACATCATTATGAATTGGTTGTGGCATAACAGAGAATTTTCTCAAGGCAGCTCAGTTCATCTGAGGAATCTGCTGATTCCTCATGGAATCCACTGCCTCCAGTCATCTCCTCCTCTATGTAATCCTAGATGCCACTGCCTGAGTGAGTAATCTTCGAAAATGTAGCTTTAATAATAGGGGATGGGGAAGCCTCTCATTGTTTAAATAAAAAAATACAAACTTATTAATATTCAATACTCTCTATAACTTTTCTTTCTGGCTCCAGCTTCCACTCTGTCTCTTCGCTCCAACCAAATTAAATGTGTTGTTTGTGGTAGGAAGAATGATGCCTTTCCCTCCGCTCACTGAAGATGTCCACATCCGATTTCCCAGAACCCGTGACTCTGTTACATTACATGACTAAGGGGAAGGAAGTTTGAAGAAGGAATTAAATTTTCTTATCAATTCCTTTGAGATGGAGAGTTTATCCTGGATTAATCTGGTGGGCCTCCTGTAATCTCCAGCAGTGGTCCCAGACCTTTTTGACACCAGGGACCAGTTTTGTGAAATACAATTTTTCCATGGACGGGGCGAGGGAGGGATGGTTTGGGGATGATTCAAACACATTGCATTTATTGTACACTTTATCTCAACTAGACAGTCCCATCTGTGTGTGATGGGAGACAGAGGCAGATCATCACACATTAGATTTTCCTAAGGAGCACGCAGCCTAGATCCCTCCCGTGTACAGTTTGCGGTAGGGTTTGTGCTCCTATGAGAATCCAGTGCCGTCGCTGATCCGACAGGAGGCAGAGCTCAGGTGGTAATGCGAGTGATGGGGAGTAGCTGCAGATACAGATGAAGCTTTGCTTGCTCACCTGCCACTCACCTCCTGCTGTGCAACCTGGTCCCTAACAAACCACGGACTTATGCTTGTCTGGGCCATGAACCTGGGGTTTTGGACCCCTGATCTCAAGGGTCCTTATAAGTAAAAAGGGGAACCAAGGCAGGGAGAATAGAGATTTAAAGATTCTCGAAAGCTGACTTTGTAGTTGAAGATAGCGGAAGGTCACAGCCAAGGAATGCAAGTGACCTTTGGAGGCTAAAACGGGCCACCAAAAAAAAAAAAAAAAGAAAGAAAGAATTATTCCCTAGAGCCTACAGAAAAATGCAGCCCTATGGAAACTTTGATTTTAGTTCAGTGAGACCAGTTTTGAACCTTTGACCTCCAAAACTGTATGGTAAGAGATTAGAGTTGTTTCAGCCTCTGCGTTAGTGGTAACTTGTTACAGCAGCAATGGGAAACACACCACTGTGGAGTGCAGTAGTTGTAAAAACAGACTCGGAGCCCAGGCTCTCAGGTTTGAAACCTGACCCTGACGCTAGCTCTGTGTCCCCGGCAAGTTACTTGACATTGTCTAGGACTTGGATTCCTTTCCCTGCTCAGTGATGCTCAGATAACAAAATATCTCCTTTCTCCAAAAACATCTTGTGCTTTACTACTACTATGTTTGCTAATATTATTAGGTTCACAGTTCTTTTTGGAAAAAATTGATGTGTCTCATTGAATTTGGCACTAATATTGTATCTTCCCTAAAAACTTTCTGTAATACACCTCAGGGTAATTTATGTCTCTCTAGCTTGGCTGTTTAACAAGTTAAAACTTTTCCTATAGTTAATTGTTATATTTGCTGTACTGTCATTACTAATATTAATAACTCCTTGAAGAGATGGATAGGTTTTTTTCATATTTGAGTCCTTCCTTCCCTCCAGGGTCTAGAAAAGTCCCTTGCTTATTGCAGATGTCCCTCAATGCTTCTGAAATTGAACTTCACTATTGACATGAGTCTTGTGAAATTAAGGGTCCAATAAGATGTTTTACGTTTGAGACTATGTTACTCACTTTAATAACTAAATGGGATCATGTACAGTGCAGTAAGCACTTTAGAAATGTTAAAGGATGAAATGGTTAAATAATCTTTTTTAAGAACTTCCTGTGAAATGAATTTTTAAGTTCACAACTGTCATTTGTACTACAATTCTTCATTAAATTAATACCCAAAGTTATCCTTGGAATGTGTTATATAGTAAAGGCTCCAGACATTCAGTATATTATTCTTAGGGCCTCAGAAGAAGGTAAAAATGAATAGAGATGTGTTCTCATTCCCATTGCCTAGTTCTCTACGGATGCCATTTCTCAAATTTCAATGAAGGGAAATGGAGAAAATAAACAAGACTATTAACAGCAAGCAAGTAGAGAATGGCTTTGAAGAATGATTTTTTTTTTTTTTTGGTATAATGGAAAGAGTGCAGTGCTCTCAGTTAAGAATGATTTTGATCTTCCATTCTACTCTTACTCAGAGTAGAATGACCAACAGTTTGCTAGTTCCACATCTCTGTTGATGGTGGAAGTTTTTTCTTTTATAGAAAAAAACTTGGGCTTGATTGTTTCAATGGAAAACTATATCTGGGATCAGAAAAATGTGTGACTGTGTGGCACTTAATGCTGTGAGCTCTGAAGGAAGAGAGACCTGGATGTGGATTCCAGCTTTGTCATTTAGTGCTCCTGTGCCTTTGAGCCATGGTTAACCTCTCCAACCCTGTCTTTTCTTGTGGAAAGGTATTAATAATAACTTACCTTTAAAAATGGTAGTTACTATTATTTCAGATGCTCTGCTGCCCATATTGTGTTTCATTAAATAATAAAACATTGCATAATTATTTAATAAGTGCATTAGAATAGACGTACATTGGCCGGGCACGGTGGCTCACACCTGTAATCCCAGAACTTTGGGCAAATCACGAGGTCAAGAGATCGAGATCGTCCTGGCCAACATGGTGAAACCCTATCTCTACTAAAAATACAAGAATTATCTGGGCATGGTGGTGGGCATCTGTTGTCCCAGCTACTCGAGAGGCTGAGTCAGAATTGCTTGAACCCAGGAGGCAGAGGTTGCAGTGAGCCAAGATCATGCCACTGCACTCCAGCCTGGCAACAGAGCGAGACTTCGTTTAAAAAAAAAAAAAAAAACAAAAAAAAAACAAAAAAAACCAATTGACATACATTATATATTTACATATTTACATTTTAAAGCTATTTTAATGTATAAAACATATGCTCTGATATTCATTCTGGGAGGGTCTAGGGTCTAAATTTGTAACAAAGCATTCTACACATCAAAATACTAATTCTTGGGTGTTTGAAGGCTAAGGCTAGTTGAATACTTGACCGTTAGTAGTCTAGTGCGAGAAAAATTCTGATATGCAGAAATAAAAGCATTAACAGCTGTTCTGACGTGATCATTTTTCAATGCTTGTCAGAGCAGAGGGCTCTGAATATCTTCTGAGAATACATGAGGCTGGATGCAGTGAAAAACTAAAACTACTAATAGAAATATGAGGGGGTAGATCAGAGATGCAACTTTAACCTCAAATGAAATATGATAAACGAGATTAACATTTTAGAGCACTATTATAAAATAACAAGAATGGTGCTTGGTAAATGCAGCTTATGTTTGAATGTATATGGAATATTCATTCCTTAATATATACTGATTTGCTGTGTGAATATGTAATAGAAAATGATAATTCATCTTGATATTGGAGACTTCTGTACCATTGGGACTAGAAAATAGCAATGCGATAATAGAGGAACTTTCTTGCTCCAGTTACATGATACATTTTAAGTGAAAGTGTAGTTAGTAATGTATGTGTCCTGTTGGCCATAACACAATAGTATTGTTTAAAGAAGGTTAACTGAGTCACAGAAGATGTACTGATCATTTTATCCATGCTCAATATATAATAGGCAAATACATTATTATAGCCTAACTTTTGGAGACCAAAGTGAATTACTGATGGGAAGGCTGTCTTTCAAAGTGATATTTTTCCCTTAATAAAGCAGACAGCAAAGGAACATGTTTTAAAGTAATAAGAGCCACCTATGACAAATCCACACCTAGTATCTTACTGAATGGGAAAAAGCTGGAAGCATTCCCGTTGAGAACTGGAACATGACGAGGATGCCCACTGTCTCCACTCATATTCAAAATAGTACTACAGGTCCTAGACTGAGAAACCAGTCAAGAGAAAGAAATGAAAGGCATCCAAGTAGAAAAAGAAGTCAAACTATTTTTCTTTACTGACAATATGATTCTATTCCTAATGGAGCTAATAAATGACTTCAGTAAAGTTTCAGGGTACAAAATCAAGGTATGAAAATCATTAGCATTTCTATATGCCAGTGTGTTCAAGCTGAGAGCCAAATCAAGAACTCAATCTCCCCTACAATAGCCACACACAGTATACCTAGGAATACATCTAACCAAGGAGGTAGAAGATCTCTACAAGGAGAACTACAAAATCTTGTTGAAAGAAATCACAGATAACACAGACAAAGAGAGAAACATTACACACTCACAGATTTGAATAATTAATATTGTTAAATACTGCCTAAGCAATCTACAGATTCAACTCTATTCCTATCAAACTATCAATGACATTTTTGAAAGAATTAGGAAAAAAAAAAAACTATGCAAAAATTCATATGGAACCAAAAAGTAGCCCAAATAGCCAAAGCAACCCTCAGCAAAAATAACAAAGTTGGAAACATCACATTACTTGACTTCAAACATAGTATATGGCTACAGTAGCCAAAATAGCATGGTACCAGTACAAAAACAGACACATAGATCTATACAACAGACTAGAGAACTCAGAAATAAAGCCACATATCTACAACCATCTAATTGTTGACAGCATTGACAGAAATAAGCAAGGGGAAAAGGACTCTTTGTTCAGTAAATGGTGCTCGGATAACTGGCTAGGCATATGGAGAAGAATGAAACTGGACCTCTGCTTTTTGCCATATACAAAAATTAACTCAAGATGGATTAAAGATTTAAAAGTGAGTCCTCAAACTGTAAGAATCCTAGAAGAAAACCTAGGAAACACCATTCTGGACATCAGGCTTGGGAAAGAATTTATGACTAAGTCCTCAGAAGCAATTGCAACAAAAAAATCTATAAGTCAGGCTTAATTAAAGAGTTTCTGCAAGGCAAAGAAAAGGAACTATCAACAGAATACCCAGACCACCTACAAAACGGGAGAAAATCCTCAAAAACTGTGATCTGACAAATGTCTAATATCCAAAAATCTATAAGAAACTTAATTCAACAAGCAAAACAAATAACCCCATTAAAAAGTAGGCAAAAGACATAAGCAGATGCTTCTCAAAACAAACACGTACACAAACACATAGGCAGCCAACAAACATATGAAAAGAATGCTCATTATCACTTATCATTAGAGAAATGCAATAAGATACTATCTCACACCGATCATCACAACGACCATTATTTAAAAGTCAAAAAGCAACAGGTCATGGCAAGGCTGTGGAGAAAAGGGAATGCTTATACGCTGTTGGTGGGAGTATAAATTAGTTCAGCTATTGTGGGAAACAGTTTGGAGATTTCTTGAACTTAAAACAGAACTATCATTCTACCTAGCAATCCCATTACTGGGTATATATCCAAAAGAAAACAAATTGTTCTACCAAAAAGACACCTGTACTTGTATGTTCATTGCAGCACTATTCATAGCAAAGATGTGGAGTCAATTCAGGTGCCCATCAATGGGGGACTGGATAAAGAAAATGTGAGACACAAACACCATGGACTACTATATAGCCATAAAAAAGAACAAAATTATGTCCTTCACAGCAACATGGATGCAGCCAGAGACCCTAATCCTAAGCAAGTGAATACAGGAACAGATAACCAAATACCGCATGTTTTCACTTATAAGTGAAAGCTAAATATTGGGTACTCATGGACATAAAGATGGCAACAGTAGACACAGGAGACTACACGGTGAGGGGGGAAGGAAGGGGAGCTGGAAGTGACAAGCTGCTTGGGTACTATGCTCAGTACTTGGATGACAAAATCAGTCATACCCCAAATGCCAGCATGTACTCCCTGAATCTAAAATAAAAGATGGAATTATTTTTTAAAAACTACATTTTTTTTTTAATGTAGAAAGAAAAAAAAAGTGGTATTTTCTTCCCCTTCTCCCTTTCTTCCTTCCTGCCTTGAGTATCCAGGAGATCTCTCTCTGTCCATCCGCTTGGCTACCTAACAGCAGCTGTTGTTTGAACCATAAAGTGAGTTATTCATTAAGTCAGCCTTTTCACCAGCTGACTGGCTGCTGACTTTCTGAAAAATGACACTGATTTCTTATGATCCTCAAATGAGTAATAAAAATCAACCATCTAAATTCATTCAACCTTAATTGAATAAATACTGTATGGATTCTCCCACAGGATCTCAAAAGCAAACCAAAAATTGTTCAGCTGAAATTAAACAATCTTTGGCTGTATAAAACTAATGGGAGTTGAAATGCAGGAAATTCCATGTAGCAGTCAAAAACCCCAGAGCATACCAGACTTATTCAGAGCATTGCCTACATCTTTTGTTCAGAGAACATACAGGGAAATGTTGAGTATCTGAATTTCTAAAATGATTGCTTGGGCGAAGAGGACCTGCTTGGATGTGTAACTATTTAAAAAGCAGCTATCTTGGAAATACAATGAGCTATAAGTGAAATCTATAGAAGAATTGGCTAGTTGTTACTTGCTTCAGATTGTCAAGAAAGAAAATAAGACTTAGTCATGAGGGGCACATTTTAAACAGGTTAACCTGTCTTTGGCAAGAAGGGAGTCAACCTAAGGAAATGTAATTTTAATTTTAATTTTTTTTTTTTTTTTTTTTTTTTGAGACAGAGTCTTGCTCTCCCAGGCTGGAGTGCAGTGGTGTAATCTCGACTCACAGAAACTTCCGCCTCCCAGGTTCAAGCGATTCTCCTGCTTCAGCCTCCTAGGTAGCTGGGATTATAGGCACGTGCCACCACACCCAGCTAATTTTTGTATTTATTAGTAGAGACAGGGTTTGACCATGTTGGCCAGGCTGGTCTCGAACTCCTGACCTCAGGTGATCTGCCCACCTTTGTGTGTAACTTGGAATTCTATAGTTTCTGTACATTTTTTTAGAAACAAATTTCAGATATTATAGCCATCATTTTCAGAACTTATTTATATGACTAGTTAGTATAGACTGCTGTGTAGCAAATTAATTGTGGGGAGAGAACAGTGAGAAGAGAGTGACCATTGAGATTGAGTAGTTGTGATTCGGAATAGGGATGTGGAATGGAGGGGAAGAGAAGTAGTGTCATTTGATTTAAGTATTTGGGGTACAGTCAATAGAACTTGCAGAAACACTGGATGTATATACCTGTGAGTGTGTAAGTGCACACGTGCTTGTTTGTTAAGGGTAAAAAGTGTTCCCAGAAATGGGAGATGAAGCAGTAGAAGAAATCCGGGGTAACACCTTTTTGTTTTGAACAATAAAACAGAAGCAGGTCTAGCAAAAATACCAATCTTGATTTCAGTTTGATCAAAAGTTCAAATTTCCAGTAGCTCTAGAAGTAGTATTAGCATTAAAATCCATTCTTCTGGATTTGTTTAAGACTGGAAAGATCAGAAGGCAAAGGACATTTCAATTTTCAGTTTCAGAGCTGTCAATCTTCTATCTTTCTTGAACTCTAAAATTATTTTTCTGAAAGCAGTTTATGATCATCATGCTCAAAGTGATCTCTAAGAGTGATTTTAAAATTTTTATTACAAATTTTCCTTAATGTAAAATGAAAAGAAACTAGCTTGTTTTTTTTTTTTTCTTTTAAATATGACAGCAAACGTACTGTTTTGATGAAATGGTGTTCTTCTAAGCCTTGGTGATTGTTTTAATTTCAAAGAGTCCGGAAATGAAAGTGACAGCTGATAACTTTTGGAAGTGTGGGCGGGGTGATGAAATCGTGCATTTAAATCATGTTAAAAGCTTGGCTTGAGTCTTTATAAGCTTAGTAATTTACAGTAGTGATATAAATCCAGCTGAATCTGATGGAAGAAGGACTGAGGAGGTAGACATTGGAATAGGCAGAGATTATGAGAATAATAATCAAAGAACAATTGATTCAGTTAAGCAAAATGTGTGGGCTTATCTTTTAAAGCAATTTCTTTGTAGATAGTTGATGAAAAGTATAGTAAGCCTTTGGTGTATTGACTGTTTTTCTCTATCAGCCCATTTAACACTATCTCCTGAAAACAAAATTTGGTGTGTATTATTAATCTTTTATTATCCTTAGAGACATTTTGAATAAAATTACTCTCTAAGCCAGTTTTATGTAATTGGCAGCTAATGTAATTGGTGAATGCTATTTGAGAAGAAACCCAGGAGTAAGCATCTAGCATCTTACAGCTTATTCAGATGTTTCAGATGATCTGCATTTTGTAAAATGAAGTAATTTATTATTTATACATGACATCTGATTTTTGATGATCCATTTGTAGTCTATATTGTCTATATAGGACTTAGAACAAAAACATAGGATGAACGTTAATTTTGTTTTCACAATACAACTTCATTTACATGGATCTTATTTTAAATTTAATTTAAATGAATTATTTCAGAATGACTAAAAAAACTATTATCTTGGGATTCTATTCCATTTATTGATTTTTTTTAACTTAAACATGATGTTTAATACAGATTGCTCACATAGAGAACAAATAGGCATGATGAAATTGTTTCAAGCTGGTTAGATGGTATTGGATGTAAGTTGGAAAAACATATTTCTGTCACAATTTAAGCAGTCAGCAAATAATCAGGACACCTTTTGGTCTACTTACGGGAGAGGTCACGTAAGTATGCCTTAACCGGCACTCTTGCCTCCCCATCCCTGTCGTATCTGTCTGTACACCTCTTTCAGGACCCTTTTCCTAAAGCAAATGGGTGATTGTACTACCTTCTTGCTCACAAATTCCTAACTCTCTGTTATCAACTAAATCAAGCCCAGATTGGGCTCCAGTTGGGCCTTTCTTGTTGCCTGTAATTATTTCTCCTTCTGCCTTTCCTTGATTTTTCTTTTTTTTTCCTGAGACAGAGTCTTGTTCTGTTGCCCAGGCTGGAGTGCCCAGTCTTCTGAGTAGCTGGGACTACCGGCATGCACGATGCCCAACTCATTTTTCAATTTTTTTTTCAATTTTTTTTTCAATTTTTTTAAGAAACAAGGTCTTGCTATGTTGCCCAAGCTGGTCTCAAACTCCTGGCCTCAAGGGATCCTCCCACATAGCCTCCCAAACTGCCAAGATGACAGATGTGAGCCATTGCACCCAGCCTCTTTCCTGGATTTTGTACCAAACTGAACTATGTTTCTAGAAAAATGACATCCCCCCACCCATCTCCAGGAAATGCACCCTCATCCTGATTCCCCTCATCATCATCTTTCTACATTGCACCATCTTCTCTAACCAGTGGTATCCAAGGTTAGGGAGAGAAAGCGCGTGGTGCCAGGTCCAAGGGCTATCTTCATTCAGGTTGAGTGGCTTTTATTAGCCACAGCGTCCTTATCTGTAAATGTAATACAGCACTTTTAATATACAATGGTTTTGGGGACCAAATAAGATAATATACATAAAACACATACACAATACCTGGAATACATTGGGTGCTGGGTAATAAAATAAATTCCCGGCTTAAAAAAAAAAAAAAAAAAAAGTTGTTTTCAACTGTTTTCTGTTCCCACACTGGAAATAAGGCTCTCCTCCTTTGAGCCATCCCGGCACTTCATTTTAAATTTTCAAATGTTCTTGGCTGGGCGCAGGGGTTCACGCTTGTAATCCCAGCACTTTGGGAGGCTGAGGCGGGCAGATCACCTGTGTCAGGAATTTGAGACCAACCTGGTCAACGTGGTGAAACCCCATCTCTACTAAAAATACAAAAATTAGCCGGGCATGGTGGCGGACGCCTGTAATCCCAGCTACTCAGGAGGCTGAGACAGGAGAATCACTTGAATCTGGGAGGCGGAGGTTGCAGTGAGCAGAGATTGCGGCATTGCACTCCAGGCCTGGGTGACAAGAGTGAAACTACGTCTCAAAAAAAAAGCATCATTTTTTTTCTGTTAGAGTAGATATCGGACATATCATCTCTATTAGGCTGTAAATTCTTGAAACTATAAATACTTTATTGGTTTCTGTAATCGCCACAGCATTGAAACAATCCCTTTTACATGAAAATGAGTCTTAATTGACTGGAAATATTAGTGAAAGAATGGCAACTGCTCTCAGGTGGGGATGTCTAAGCACTTGAATAAATTTTTTAAAAGAATGTAAAATATCTCAGTAATCACTTTTTATATTGATTACATGTTAAAATGAACACATTTTGGATCTGCCAGGTTTACTGGAATATATTACTAAATGTAATTTTACCTTTAAATTTACCTTTTAGAAAATATACAATTACATGTGTGTCTCCCATTCCATTTCTATTGTGCAGCTCTGGAATCTCTGTATTAACATTTCTCAGCAAAAACATCAGCTCTCAAAGAAATCTGTGGACTTGTGAATTTATAAATCTCTGATTGATAATAGACATTAGCTGATTTATTGTGTAGATTAATAGGTAAATGAATGAATGAGCAAATGTACACATGGAAGGACAGAAGGAGAGATGGAATAAAAGATCAATGAAGGCACAGACTGTATCTGTCTCCCATATTTATGTGTCCCTAGCATCTAGAACATTCTCTGTCAGTTAAGTGCTTATATGCATGTCTTACATATTAGCATTGTCTAAAAGTTTTGATTGGCTTAGTCCAAGTGTATTGAACTACCTCAATACTGGAATGTCTATGACTCATGGTTTGCTTTACACCCATAGGTTACATGATTATTTTGATTTTATAGTGCAGAGAGTAAAAACTTAAGATAACTTAGCAATTAAGAAGTACTACTGGGAACAATTATGTTTAATTATAAAAGGGCAGTTTTAGATATCTACTGTGTGAGCACTTGCATAATTTGTGAAACATCAGCACAAATGTTCCTGTCTTCATCTAGGGCAACCCAATTTATGAAATTCAACAATTTGGAAATTTTATAAATCATCAAAAAGATGTCCATGCTTTAGTTGAAAACTGTGACTTTTAGAGTTCACAAACAAACTAGTACCAACTTACTTCCATCTCTCATTCTAGTCTTTGAACTGGGACTGTGTGGAAATTAGTTTTTGAGCAGAGAGTTATACTATTGACGTGTGTCACATTTTAAGAAGGATATTGCTCTCTTTGTAGTTTTTTGTTGACTCTATAAATGATTTACTGTAAATGCTCATTGTGAGAATATGTGAAATACAGAATGTTTAATATAAATAAAAGATCTGAGTTTCTGATACCCCAAAGCAGCCCTTAAAGTAGTTTCACACACAAAGTTCCAGACAGCGTTTTAGTCGTGCCCACATTTGGATTACATATATACAATTTTACAAAAATGAAATCAATTTTGTAAGCTTTTTAACTTAATAATATGCTGGAAATATCTTCTTTTCATATCAACACATGAAATTATCACGTTTATGCCAGGATAATGTTGCATTAAATTCATGCATCATAATATATGTAACCTGGCTCCTCATGATGGGCATGTCAATCTTTTCCAATTTTCGATACAAATGACACTGTGATGAAGTGACTCGTGCATTCATATTTGTTCACTGATTTGATGGGCCCTTTAGTAAAAATTCGACCATATGTTCTTGCTGGGTCAGGGTTATGCAGATATTAATACATGTTGCTAAACTGTCTTCAAAGAAGTTGTACCAATTTACATTCTGTTTCCACATTCCTTGACAATACGAATCTGGTTTTTGCAATGAAAGTTATTGGGACAGTAACGTTTATGCTTTAGAGTTTGAGTTTTATGCAGTCTATATATTAGGTGTTACCAGAAAGATTAACAAATATAAATACTCTTCTGATTGTGATCTCCTCAGGGTGAAATACTTAAATTATTCTTTTGAGATTGTCTGACTTAGATCTGCATATTCTTGTAAGTTCAGCTTTCCGCTAGAAGTTTAACTTGTTTTTCATTGTATCTAATACCTTATTGGATTAACACATGTTCTTCTTAAATGAAAGTGGTTGTTTCTATGTATAGTGCTGGTGTTTCACGTAGAGAAGAGCAGATGAGGATAATAACCCACTTCTTTATCACCTCAAGGCGAAATCAAGCTTGATTTTATAGCAGTGAGATACCTGTTATACAGTATACTCTCTAAGAGAGACACAAATAACTAATTCCACGGTTGTATTCACACCTGTCTCATGCTATTGTGGAAAGTGAATGTTTAGATTCCTTTCTGAACTGAGAGAAATTTCTTGAGAACTCACTATATGCTGGAGTAAATATGTAATAAAACCTACAGACCTAAAATAAATTATAACCTATTCGCTCTACTGTTCTTTGACATCTAAACATGTAACTTTGAACTGGAAAACTGATGTATTCCCTTTGGCCGTGAATGAAATGTCTGAAAAGCCAAGTATCTCTGTAACCAGATCTCCTCTTGTTCTAAATTTAATTGGAACTGCATGTAAAATATTATGGACCAGGGCATTTAGAATTAATACCTCAAAGGCTGTAACGTAGTTCAATACTTGAAGTTCAAATTAAGTTTGGAAACTCAACTAGACCTTGTTTCCGGAGAAGTGAGACAAGAAGTTTGCCAATGCCATCTAGGCACATTATTTTGTAGCTAACAGGAAATTTTGAGCCACGAGCAGCCACTAACAGATCATTAGACCAGGTTTTATGGCCTATGGCAGACCGGCTTCTGATCAGAAGTTGAAACAGAAAGCAACATAGTTGTTACTCTTCTTTGTGATATCTGAATAGAAGGGAGAAATCAAGCTACATTTGGACTGTCATTTCCTTAAATGTTCATTTTACAAATGAAGACATTAATGCTGCGATGTTGAGCAGTTTACCCAGGATTCTCATCCCGTCCATAAAAATCCCACACCGGGTCCTATCATGGGGAGGGGGGAGGGATTGCATTGGGAGTTATACCTGATGTAAATGATGAGTTGATGGGTGCAGCACACCAACATGCCACAAGTATACATATGTAACAAACCTGCACGTTATGCACATGTACCCTAGAACTTAAAGTATAATAGTAATAATAAAAAAAAAATCCCACTATCCATCTGATAAGCCCTTTTTAAAAAAAATCTTACAAAACTGTTGAATGATTTTTAAGGAAAGGATAATAAAGGTACCTGAAATGATCATCTTGGTGTTTCTGAGAAACACATTTCTAACCGAAAAGAAAGATGAAATCAAAGCACTTATTACTAGAAATAATGGGGTCAAAGCCTCATCCAACTTCACCTTTTGATAAAAAGCTAAAAAACAGTTCATCACTGCAAAGAAAACAGCGAGTATTAAAATGATATCTTTATAGCAGTGAGCTTATTTGGTGCCTTTCTTAGCAAGGACGTTGTCCAAGTTTCTATTACATTTATGCTGACTGTGTGTTAAGAGTTCATATCTTAATTTAAGAATCCTGAAATGGCTTGTCTCCTTGATACTTACTTAAATTAAATTTGGAAATATTTTTATCTGAGATATGTCACAGTGTAAATAGCATAGGTCTTTATTTAAATCAGTAATTTAAAACCTGGGGTCTATGCATCACTTATAAACTCCTCTCGTGGGAGTGCCAGATGTATTTAGAATGTAAAACATCCAGTAACCCAAACGGAACCCTAGGTACCCACAGATTTTGAAGATCGTCTATGAAGAGTTTGTTCAGCACTTTCACCCCCAATTCTATGACCTATAGAAATACAGAGCCACGGCCAGGATTTCTGAAAACACTCAGGACATTTTCTGTGGCTCTGTTATTTCAGAGTTCTGTCACCTACCTATTTTTTCTGTGTTGTGCTATGTGGCACTGATGTGAAAATCCACAGCATCTTTGAGCCCCTCCCTAAATCACTCACACAAAATGTAATTATTTCATAAATACTTGCTACGGAAAAGGAAATTTGGAGAAGGATTTTAAACTGCAGTAACAAGGCCAGGCAAGACGGCTCGTACCTGTCATCCCAGTGCTTTGGGAGGCTGAGGCAGAAGGCTTGCTTGAGCCTACAAGTTTGATTCCAGACTGGCAACATAGCGAGAGCTCGTCTCTAGAAAAAAAAAACAAAAACCAAAAAATTAGCCAGGGTGGTAGTGCACACATGTAGTCCTAGCTACTGGAGAGGCTGAGATGAGAGTATTGCTTGAGTCCAAGAGTTCCAGGTCACAGTAAACTGTGATCTCGCCACTGCACTCCAGCTTGGGTGACTGAGTGAGACCCTGTCTCTAAGAAAAATAAATAAGAAGAATAAAATATAAAATAAATGACAGAAACAAAAACTGGCAAAATTAAACAGAGGTTACCTCTTTGTAGTGTCTTTTGGGCAGTTCAGCCTATTACATTTGTGAGGATGGGGCCTCTTGATTTTGCTAGCTCCTCTCTTTTTCCTCCTATTCTCTCCTCTACCCTCTTTTATTCTTCTATCCTCCATGAAGGTAAAACACTACTCTCCAGATACCCTAAAGTTGAATTGTTCAAATGTCCTATAACCTTGCAGTCATACCATCTACTGAAACACATATTAAAATATCTTTCCAAGCAAAGGCAGTTCCTGTTTAATCCCTTGACCAAGGAATTGTAGTGCCAGATTACATATTTTTTCCTCGCATATTACAATAAAAATTTCATATTAAAACATGAAAGTGACACAGACCTTGAACAACGTTGCTATTTGCATAATCAGTTGTTATTTGCATAATCAATTGGGATACAAATCATCAGTGTACATAGCTTGCTGTCCCTGGAAACTAAGAATATAAAATCAATGGAGGCTTAAGTGTAGCAGTTTATTTAGCGCCTCAGGAAGCTGAGCAGCAGTAAGTTACTTTCCTTGAGTTGTATTTCTGTGTTGCCAGGTAGTTCTGAAAGCTGCTAGTTAGACCATACAGCATGGGCTGTTTGAATTTACTTAGCTGTTGTTAGCAGGATGCTTTCTGTGTGTTTTTATAACAAAATTTTGCAGTGTTTTGGAGTAGTACTTCTGTGATTTCTTACTGGTAAAATACCCCAAATGAAATAATTATTGCATTGTTCTCATGGAGATGGATGTAACCCCATGGCAGAGATATACACTGTGCCAACTCATTATTTTCAAGATCTAAATGGAAGTCGTTGATTCTCCCTGCCTCTATCAACAAGCATCATGACAATCCAACCAAATGAGATAGTGGTACTTTGATGATCAATGTGAGGCCACAATTGGATTGTTGTGGAGCTCTAAGCACATCTGAGTATGTGTAACTTGAAAACCTTTTGTTCCTAGCATTCTGCTAAGTTTCTGACACAAGTGTCACATTAAAGGAAGCTTGTAAGAAAAGAAAAATTGTTAGCAAAATCTCATACACTAGAAGTGACAAAAATTGCATGAGGAGGGTTCAGCAGGAATCATTGTCCTATGACATGATCAGTTCTAGAATTCATGCGGTGAGCCAGGTTAACTTTCCAGGAAGTTATGGAAGACAAAGCCGATCTTGTTAATGTGTGCCGTTCACCTAAATGAGTCAAATGGCACTGATACCCACATCAGCCATTGATGATTGGGTGGTACCTTGCACAAAGGTCTTGGAAAAATGTTTGCTCTGGGGAAGCATCACAGTGATCGATGAGAGGAGTCAATTTGATCAGCCTCATCAGGGTTTGCCTCAACTTCTGAATCGAAGCTTGATTGCTTTGCATGGGTGATGTTTTTTGCCATGCTAGGAGGGCCCTCAAAATGATGACACATTTTCTACCGTGTCATGCGCTTGCTTACAAATCTGAAGGATCCATTTTCTGTTGTGGCAATTGGTGTATACCAAGTGAGCAGAGAGCTTGCTCCAATTATAACATCTCCTATGCCTTTTTTGAGAGAAAATGATACTGAACGTTTTGCCTTTTATCACGTGGAAATGAGGTGTTTTAGTGACTAGATACTTAGTTGTGTTTCAAATGTGGAAAGAAATAAATCATGAATTTTTCTTGCCATAAAGCTAAAATTTAGGAAAAATTCTTGTATATGAGATATGTGTTTCAGGAAATAAAGGGATGAATGTTGCAAGTTAAATCTTACTGAGTTTAGTGTACTTAGATGATTTTATGTCTTGTCATTTTTCCCTGGAGAGCTTACAGTGAAAATACATCCCAGATCCTCTGTTTGAAACTAGGATTCTATCTTACAATAGTAATATGATAAAATGTGATGAAAAGGAGTTTTGTTTTTGTTTTTGTTTTTGTTTTTGTTTTGTTTTTTGATGGAGTCTCGCTCTGTTGACCAGACTGGAATACAGTGGCATGGTCTCAACTCACTGCAACCTCTGCCTCCTGGGTTCAAGTGATTCTCCCACCTCAGCCTCCTGAGTAGCTGGGACTACTACAGATGTTCACCACCGTGCCTGGCTAATTTTTATATTTTTAGTAGAGACAGTGTTTCACCATGTTGGCCAGGTTGGTCTTGAACTCCTGACCTCAAGTGATCTGCCTGCCTCAGCATTCCAAAGTGTTGGGATTACATACAGGTGTGAGCCACTGTGCCCAACCCAAAACTGAATTTTATTCAAGGCAACAAAGCTTGAGGATTTTTGATGTGGTTACTTAGCACTCTTTGAATTGATAAAGACAGCAAAGGTAGGCTGTTCATTCATGAAATTTTTACTGACTAAGGGCCAGGCACGGTGGAAGACCCTAATGATACAGTCATAACCAGAGTGACATCACCTTGCCCTCCCATGTACCACGTGTCTGTCTGGCTGATGCAGGCGTCACATTACAGAAACCTTGTGTGAGAGGAGAAATATTAGTCCATCTTTGTGTGCATTAGAATTTACTTCAGTATATCTATTATGTCTAAACCAATGTTTCTCAAACTTTATGGGAGATCAGAAACCTCTTGGGGGCTTTTAAAACCATAAATTGCTGCATTCACTTCCAGACTTTGATTCAGTAGGTCTGAGGTTAGTCCCAGAATTTGAATTTTTATCAGGTATCTGGGTGATGCTGATGCTGCTAGTCTAGGATCACATTTGCAGAACTACTGCTCTGAAAATTTACAACTGCAAAAATATGGAATCAGCACAAATGCCGGCCAATCAACAAGTGGAGAAAACAATGTGGTATTTGTACATACCGTAGAATACTACTCAGCCATAAAAGTGAACAAAATAATGGCACTCACAGCCACCTAAATGGGATTGAAGACATTCAAAAATCTTTTTTTTAACAAGAGGAGTGCGCGTTACAGATTAAGAGACATAACTTCTTTATGACTGCATAATATTTCATTTACATGCGGTACATATACAAATATGTGCCACATTTTCTTTATGTAGTCTACCACTGATGGCATTTAGGTGAATTCCATGTCTTTGCTATTGTGAATAGTTGCTGCAATAAACCTATCAGGGGTAGAACAATTTATGGTAGAACAATTTATATTCCTTTGGATATATAGCCTGGAATGGAATTGCTGCGTCAAATGGTAATTCTGTTTTAAGTTCTTTGAGAACTCCCCACCATGGCTGAACTAATTTACATTCCCACCAGCGGCATGTAAGTGTTCCCTTTTCTCTGAAACCTTGCTGGCATCTGCTACTTCGTGGCAACATGGATGGAGCTGGAGGCCATTCTAAGCAAACTAAAGCAGGAACAGAAAACAAAATACTGCAGATTCTCACTTATAAGTGGGAGCTAAACGCTGAGTATATATGGACATAAAGAAGGGAAAAACAGCCACTTGGGCCCACTTGTGGGTGGAGGATGGGAGGAGGGTGAGGATCAAAACATTACCTATCAAGTACTGTGCTTATTATCCGGGAGACAGAATAATCTGTACATCAAACCCCCATGACACGCAATTTACCTATATACCAAACCTGCATATGTACTCTTGAACTTAATTTTTTTTTAAAAAAGAGACATAGCTTCAAACATTGAGAAATATAGCATCAAATTTATTAATGGTTGATCCTGAGAAACTATTTATAAATCATCAAATAATATAAATTACTTATATTTGGGAGTCCATTTTGACCTTTTCTTGAGTTTTATCTGAAGTGTCTGCAGCCATCTTTTTTTTTTTTTTTTTTTTTTTTTTTTTTTTTTTTTTGAGGTGGAGTCTCGCTCTGTTGCCCAGGCTGGAGTGCAGTGGTACAATCTTGGCTCACTACAAGCTTCACCTCCCAGGTTCATGCTGTTCTCCAGCCTTGGCCTCCTGAGTAGCTGGGACTACAGGCACCCACCACCTCACCCAGCTAATTTTTTGTATTTTTAGTAGAGACAGGGTTTCACCATGTCAGCCAGGATGGTCTCGATATCCTGACCTCGAGATCCGCCCGCCTCGGTCTCCCAAAGTGCTGGAATTACAGGCGTGAGCCACCGCGCCCAGCCATGCAGCCACCTTTACTTATAAATCGTGTTTTTTTTTAATCTTTCCTGATTGTGTAATAGACTGTGGCTCAGAGCCCTCCCTTCCCTATCTGTGGAGAGACTCCTTTGTCTGGATTCTTTCTGTTGGTAGCTCACTTTATACATCAGGTTTACAATGTTTCAGAAGTAGACATTAAAGGAAGGGGAATTCCTTGCACATTCATTTCCCCGGAAATCAGAAGTAACATACTCCATTGAAACCTACTAGAGTATGAACACTTTTCATTACTGTTATTTTCATCTGATATCTGATGTATTTGACCCAAGAATACAGATTCTGGGGAGGGCATGAGGGAAAATGTCCAAAGAGCCCTTTTGATGAGCGCTGATTAGAACCAAGCTTCTGTTTCTTTAGGCTTTAGGTCCTGCCTGAAGTCAGAAAATGAGTTTGAACTCAGGTTCTTTGGGAAGGTAGCAGTAGTTTTTCACCTTCTACACGCAGTGATTCTAAAATGTGTACGTGCAATAATGGCAAATTCATTATTGGATAAAATATAAAGAATATGGCAACTAGGAACACTTTGCCAAAACAGCATCATTGGTTATAAGCAATGGTCTGCCAGTGAACGTTTAACAGACTCTCTAAGGAAAGAAAAAAACCCTGATTTGTAGCCTCTGCCAATTTCTTTGGCTACTCCCACCATGGCTGAGACTGAAGTCAAATTACTGGCCAGACTACACTGAAATGGATTTGGTGAGAGATGCAAACCACTGATTCCTGGGAGTCGGCTCCAACTCACCCCAGAGGCTTACAACTTTATTTTTTGTCGGTTGGTTGGTTTTCAGGTGGGTGAGCACAGCAATAAGGAGGAAGGGAGGTTGTGTTGATGTTCCTCAGTCCTTTATGAGGGCAAAACGGAGTTTCAGGATTGGCTCTTTTTCAATCTCCAGCTTCCCATTCCTGCGTAATGTATTAAATAGCTTTCCATTTTTCATCACTGCAGAAATAACTCAGAAACTCAAAAGAGCAATACCCTGAAAGGAGTTAAAAACTGATCCCTATAGGAAAGATAATAAGCACACATCATCCTAGCTATATTCATGTAGCAATGCCTCTGAGCCTTGGGCGTGGGTTGCTTATGCAGATTCTCTGGCACAGGATCACACACTATTGTCACAGCACTTGTCCCCTTGCTGTGTTGTTATTTGTTTGCGTGTCTCTCTGCCCCAGTAGACAGACCCTGAGCTCCTTGAGGGCGGGTATCATTTGTTTTTGTTTTTTTTTCTTCACTATCTCCAAACCTTAGCAGAGTGCCTGGTTAATAACAGGCTCCTTTCCTGCATTCTGTGCCTCCACAGGGAGCAACTCTAAGAGCCTTTCCAGCTCCAGATCTCCCTCTGGGAGCAACCCAGGCTTCTGCTGCAACCACTTTGCAATTAAACTTTCTCTTTGCTTAATCCAGCTTCCCTCATGCTTTTGTAGGTAGGAATTGTTCCTGAGAGTGCTCCATAACAGATATCCTGCTTGCAAGCCCCCATTTCAGGGACAATATTTCATTTATGACTTTTTGAATATTGCATAGAGAGATTTGGAAATTCGTTTGGCCACTTTTCTACAGTAATGCATTTCACAGCATGAAATAATTTGCATTATTCAAAATTGAGTATCACATGAAACCAGTGGCCCTTTGCTTGAGGGTATTATTAAACTAGATGATCCATTAGAATCTTCGACTCCCTAAAAATGTTTCTAGCACTGGGCACTGAAATCACCTGACTTAGCTGTGATTAATGTGATTGACAGAGTTTCAAGGCAGACTGCAAACGCTTCAAGAAGGAGTTCTACCATAATCATAAAGTCTTATCCTGGATATTTTTGAATAATTGCTATGGACTATTGGTCATTTTTTGGCAAGGGTAGGTACTGTCATTGAAGAGGTGGATATGTGCCTTTGGTCCCAAGGCAAATGCTATGCTTTTGCAAAAGAAATAATCTTTTAATAGAACTTACTTTCACATCACCTGAATTCCTTAGTATGTCATCTGAGATTCCTGGGTACCAACAATTCTCACATGTTCTGTGTGTCACATTGCCAGTACAATCAGACATCTGCTTCTGGAATAATAAAGCTGTGTTTGTGGTGCCAGCACATACCTTGGCTTCTACGAGTCAGGAAGCGTATTGTTGCATGTACTGGAACCATCCAGGTCTGCAAGAGCACGGCAGATTTCTCTGGAAAACAGGTTTTCTTTTTTTGTTGTTGTTTTTTTGTTTTTGTTTTTTTGTTACACGATTCAATGAAAGTGTCTTAATGGATGAATCTCAGAAATCAGGATGATTAACTTTAGATTTTGGCATGGACTCAAACAGCCATTATTAACACTGCGCTTGTGTGCCCTGGTTTTAGAATGAAATTCCTAATTTAATTATATCCCAGTAGTCCTCAATGGATTGACAGTGCCCTTCTTATTAATAAGATCTCAGTCACAATTCCAGAAGATGTTTCTTTTAGGTGTCAGTAAAGTGGGACAAGTAGACTTTCAGCAATTTTCCTGAATTAGGGAAGACTAGGAAGTGCTATTACAACCACATTGTAATCACCAGTATTACAAATTAGAGAAATATATAACTATAGAACTGCAGGTACTAAAAAACACAGAGTAAAGTCATATTTCTTTCTTTCTCTTTATATATATGGTATATATATAAACATACACACATATACATATGTATATATAGTATATATGTACTCACACATATATATACTACATATACATATATACACATAATTATATATGTATATATTGTGTTATGTGTATATACACATATATGATATATATACACATATATGTGTATTAGCCATTTTATTTTATATATGTATATATACACATATATAATGAATGTATGTGTACATATATAATATATATGTGCACATATATATAAAATATATATATTGTGTGTATACATACACACATTTAGATAGATGAGTAGACCAATGTAGCTGTATGATATAGATACAGAAATAGATGCATATCATAATTTGGGTTACATTTTTAAATGGTGTAAACCAGAAAGTAAAATGTCATTAAAGGAGCTTATTTTATTAAATTATTTTGTCTCATGAATTTAACACACAGTTTTGCATTTGATGATTGAACTTGTCTTTCTCTTCCTTTTCCTTCCCTTCACCTTTCTTAATACCACTGAACATAAAGCAAGACTGTAGTCCCACCACACTAGGCCTGAGACATTCCCACTGTGCTGAGAGCCCCATAATTTGAGAACGGGCCTCCTGGGAAGATAACAGTTTGCGTTACCATTTTTTAATCCCTAACATCTTCTGTGCTTCCCTCACATATCCTGGCCTGAAATGCAGAGGCCAGGGGGAAACACTGGGGAGAGGGCTCCCTGGACCTAGCAGTGTGATTATCACAGCTGGTGCTGGGTCGCTGTTTTCACAGCCACTTCCTGGAGCTGTGAATGGTCTGCCCAGACATAAATCCCAGCCCCTCTCTGTCAGTGCTAACAGATGGCAACCTCATGGCGAGACTTGTTTTATGGCACAGATTTTATACTCAGTTGTAGCAGCCAACCTTGTATAAATGTGACTATAATGACACCATCACAGTCCCTACCTCTATCTAGAAAGCAAAAATGTGTAACATACATGCTTTGGCTGCGTATTAGCTGCGTCGATCTAAATTTTGTGGATGTGGAAAATCACCAATGGACTTGTTGAGCAAAAAATAGTCAGTAATTTAGGGAACCCATGTGAGTTCATTAACATTCTCATATTGGGCTAGATTTTTAAAAGATATGCCTAGAACATGGAAAGATGGTAACAGTATCAAAGACAAGTAAAATGAAAGGATAGGAACTTCATTGTATCTGGATGAAATCAGACAAACAAGGGAATTTAAAAAGACAAATTGAAAGAAAGCAACAAAATGGGCTGAAAACACAATATTATTTAGTTATTGGGGCTTAAACCCAGAAAAAAAACACTATTTCATTTCTTACTGTAATGAAACCTAATCTTCGAACTAGAAAAAATAGAATAAACATACTAAGAGAAAACAATTGTAATAATAAGTATAATAATAAACATAAGAGGAGATTAAATATGTGAAAAATGTGTTAAAATCAGACCTTACCACTTAAAATCAGCTCAAGATTCCAGGCACAAATGAGTGATGTTATAGCATACTGAAAAAACATTGCAGATACTATGTCATGACCACTTTAGCAGCTGGACTTGCTTTCTTTCTTATTTTAAAGTGGAGAAAACAGTCAAAGATCAGATCATCCTGCATCAAAAGTGAATGTAGCATTAGGCTATATTGACAGAAGTTTGGTTTCCAGAAAAATCAAAGATGCATCCTAATTAAGACTATTATTTGGTACTGTGTTTTCAGAGAACATGTCTTACATTGATGTTGATGAAACAGATCTGATTTCTATCAACTAAAATTATGAAGAAAAGAGAACAAATATTATGTGCATTAGCTGAAAGGACTTGGAATATTTTAGCCTAGAAAAGACTTAAGGAGAAAGATAAGTTAGTTCAAATCTTTGAAAGGCTCAGATTCAGGCCTCATTTATGTCATTGCATTGGACAATAGAACAATCAGTAAGTTGAAGTGACAAGTAAACAGGTCTCCACTTAGCGTCAAGACAGGTTTTGTACAATTACCAGCTGTTTAATTGAAGTGGAAATGAACTGCTCTGAGACAGTGAACCCTGTTCAAATGGAAAGTGAAGTCAATTGTTCATGTTTATGGTGGAAGGAATTCTTGTATTATATGAGTGATTAAATACGATGACCTCACAGATCTCCTTCATTTCTTTTTTTTTTTTTTTTTTTTTTTTTTTTTGAGACGGAGTCTCGCTCTGTCGCCCAGGCTGGAGTGCAGTGGCCAGATATCGGCTCCCTGCAACCTCCGCCTCCCAGGTTCAATTGATTCTCCTGCCTCAGCCTCCTGAGTCACTGGGACTACAGGCGCACACCACTATGCCTGGCTAATTTTTGTATTTTATTAGAGATGGGGTCTCACCATGCTGGCCAGCTGGTCTCGAACTCCTGGACTCAAGTGATCCACCTGCCTTGGCCTCCCAAAGAACTGGGAATATAGGCATGAGCTACCGCACCCGGCCCATTTCTAAAATTCTGTTTGGTTTTGGGGCAGAGTGTCATTTTGAACTTATTCAGCAACTATGCAAGGTTGTAACATTTGAGCAGTGCTATTCATTCAAGCCATTTTACTTTCATATTGTAAATAGTAAAGTAAAATGCTATATTGTAAATAGTAGCAGGATATAGGGGAAATACTCAAATAAAATGTCTTTCAGTGATGTAGATGGTATCCTGTAACACTATTGATTAAATACCAACATCATTGCCACAGATAGCGTAACCCAGTGTCAGACCAGTAAGCTTCGTCAGGGTAAGGCCACCAATCCACAAACTGAAAACAGGTGGCAAAAGTTCCCTGGGGGACTTGTCATCTGTAAGTAATCAGTTACTGTAAAAGCCCTGGTCAGACACAAAGTAGCTTCATTGCTGATGACATTTTTAATAGCTGAAGAACCTCACCACTTTATTTAATTATAATTTTAATATACAGTATACATGCAGTTGATCACCTTTGACAATTGTTTGATTCTCTTCTACTTTCTTAGCCTAAGTTACAATATGATAGCCAGACCTTTTATTTTGGCGACACCAACAGATCAGAAACGCATGATGGAAGACAAGATGAACTTGTCTGTCTCTATAGCTAGAAGGTTTCCATGTTGCATTTTCTCTGGTTCCTCCACTCATCCCTAACTGATCCTTAAGGAGAAATCAAATACATATGTGCTTGGTTTCTGTTCAGTGGAAATTAAATCCCACAAAAACCAAACGGTGGTTTGAACTGAAAATACTCATTTTTAAAGTATGTTACCAACCTTTCTGACATGATATTCCACCAACCTCCCCCTCCCCAATGGAGATGGAAGTAAATTAAAGTTTATTCATAGCAAAATTGACATATAAGACAATGGATAAAGACATAAATTGCTAACATTGCCCAAAATCGGTATTTTCAAAGCCTTGGATCTTCTACTTCAAAGCTTTATTGGAAAGCACGATGGTAAGTAAGAATTTAGTAGAAAAGCCAGGCTACTCCATTTGGAGAAAAACGAATAGCTTAGAGTCCTTTGGGCATACCATGGGAAGATCTCTGTAGATTTCTGAATGCTATTGGCCAGTATTTCAGTTAATACGGTAAGATAATTTTTCTTCTGACTGTACTCAGTAATTTGTCAGAAAAGCATTTGCTTTACGGAAACAGTAAGTTTCTGCACGTATAACAATTGAGACAGGTCATAAAACAGAATAGAAATATAAAGGAAAACAGCAGAATGATTTAAAATACCCTGTTTTTGGAAAATAAACGCTATGTGAAGTCAAATAAAATATACTGCATACAATCCAGAAGTTTACTCACCTCCACATTTTCCGTTTTCTCCATAGTTACATAGAGAACTCTAAGGCAGAAGTCTGCCACATAAAGTGGCTACAATTTTAGTCAAAATGAAGAAGCAATACAGGGCATTGGAAGAAGTTTAATCTCATGCCTACATTCTTGAACATGCCTCTGTCCCCCAGCCTCTTCCCTACACTAGGAGAAATTTTATCTTCATATGCCGCATTGTTTTCTACTAGGCATTATTCTCTTCTCTAAAATGAAGAAAGCGTTTTGCATTATTGGCTTTGGTCAAGGCTTCGGTTTGTATTTTATTAGTTTATTCTGGTCATGAATGGCTGATTTATTGTTTGAGAAAACCTTTCTGGTCATCATGGCCTTCATACTTGGTATACATCAACTGTCTCATCATCATAATCAGGGGCCTGGATATTTTTAAAGTTTAAGAACAGTAAGCCCCTTGACAGATTACAATGACATTTCCAAGACAGTTCATATGAGGAAAATGGAATCAAGCAATAGACAGTGAATACCTTCCTGTGTATAACTGTGATATGAACTGAAGCCTTCTATATATAATGAAAGCCCTGTTGGATTACACACATCACCCTTCAGATGTCATAGCTGTTGCTAACTGCAAAGCACAAGTAGTAGTCTCCTCTGCAGCCAATGGAGACATTATCTTGGCTTCCAACTTTTTTAATTCAGAGGATAGATATGGCATTTTCCTATTGATTTCATTGTGTAAACATAAAGACATATTTTAGACCCTTTTGATTATGAAATTCTCAAACCCTCAAGTCTGGCTTTGTAGCTCCCAGGGATACTGCCATGGTTCAGGAAGGGATTTCTGGGGAGTGGGATGGAACATCAGGGTGGCACCTCCATTGGTTCAAGAACTAGGGCAGTGAAAAAGCAATAGATAATAAGCCTGGTGTTGCACTGATGGCCCTGAGTAGTCCTAAAACAGTCCCAAGAAATCTAGACTAAACATATTCTACCACGGAATCTCTCTCTGAGCTTCGTTCCAACCTCGCAGAAGGATTTGCTGAAGTTGACTTGGACCTAAAAAGCATAAAATCCCATGGGTAGGTAAAGATTAAACCATGCAGCTATTTCTAGAAACTTCAAATTCTGCACTGCTCCTGATTCTCTTTGTCTTAGTAAGATTTTTGATTTTAGATATGATTTAATATAATATACAGTTAATTGATAATACAGCCCATTGGTGATTATTGTTTAGAGTTTAAAGAAGCTGACTTATTGACTCATTGTTCCTCTCCACATTTTGTTGCTTACCTTTTAGTTATTTCTGTTTTTCAAGAAGCTCTTGAGAATGAGAGGAGTGAACGTGCCTGTGCTTTTTATATAATAATCATAACATGATGAATGAGTTATTTCAAGAGGTGAAAATCATTGGCCAAAACTAAATTTCCCAGTTCACTGTATATTTGGATTTATCACATAGCTCAGTTCCTTGTTACCATGGGTAAGCAGAAAAGTACTATAGGCTAGTTACTATTTTGTCCTTAACAATCAAAGTTGTTATATCGGAAATCAGAGGTAAGAATTAAATAAGAGGGTTGAAATGAGGGGGCTGAAATGTACATTGTTTATCCTGGTGAGTAAGAAGGCTGGATAGGGACCGGATTTAAAGGCTGGAGTTTGAAATTCTTGGATAAAGAAAAGTGAGCAGCTTCTGGGCAAAAGAAATACTTTTGGGCTTTTCTACATTCTAAGATTTATTAGGAAACTGTTGTTCTAGGCTTTTCTGCTTATGATGTGTTTTTCCCATTTATTCATCTCTCGACAAACATTTATTAAACTCCTTTTTTATGAAGCAATGTGTCTGATTGTAACTTGTTATGATCATAACAAGCTGGGATTATAACAAGTTCACTCAGCCCATCCAAGAAGGAATGGAAGATGTGTTTACATGTGATATAAGTCAGCATATGTTCATTGCCATGCCGAGAGGGAGAAAGTTCTTGTGAATGTGTAATCAAGCTGGAGATCTGATGCGGCAGGGGTGGCTAAAGCACAGGGCAGATGGAGGGAGAGATCCCAGGAACAGGGATGCGTTCTGCGTAGAGGGAAGAAAGTTCAGTAATTACTTGGGGAGTGGGAGAGCAGTTCAGTTCATTATAGCTACAAGGTTTGAAAGGTGAGTTGAGACATCATTTGAAATGGACTTGAAGATCAGACTAAGATGTCCAGCCTTTATCCTGTGGACAATTTACAGCCAGTATACATTTTTCAGCAGGACTTCTGATACTATGAAGATATATCTGGCTGCTCATCAGTGTTGGACTGGATAAAGAAAATGTGGTACATCTACACCATGGAATTCCATGTAGCCATAAAAGGAATGAAATCATGTCCTTTGCAGCAACATGGATGCAGCTGGAGGCTGTTATCCTAAGTAAATTAACGCAGAAACAGAAAACTAAATACCCATGTGTAATCAAGCTGGGGATCACTCAAAAGTGGGAGCTAAACGCTAAGGACTTGTGGACATTGAGAGAGAAACAACAGACACCAGAATCTACTTGAGGGTGAAGGGTGGGAGGAGGATGAAGATTGAAAACCTACGTATCGAGTACTATGCTTACTACCTGGGTGAGGAAATAATTTGTACACCAAATCCAAGCAACATGCAATTTGCCCATGTAACAAACCTGCACACACATCTCCCACAAGAAAAGTTGGAAGAAAAAAAAAATGATGTATCTGGCAATCGTGACCAATGGAGACTTGATTAAGGAGAGAATGGATACAGGGACACAGTTGAGCTGTTAAAATAGGGAAGAGATATTTTTAAAAAGCCTGAACTTTAATGTAATGTTGAAATAAGAAGGGAAGTAGTACTTAATTGACCAATTGGAGAAATTTGAGCTAATTAGTGTCCTTAGGGTATTTTTTACTGCACTGATGAAACAAATATATTTAAAACCTCACTACTTCCTATATATATGTAGTGAATAATCAGAATTAAGAAAAATATCTAAAATTGTATGTTAACTTGTATTTTTGCTAAAGGAAAAACCTATTAAGATTTTAATAGCTTTTCTATGGTGGAAGCAATGCAATAACTCTTTCAATCCACAGATTAAAATTTAGATTTTTAACTTACAGTCCTAATGAGATTTAAAAAGAGTTCTTAACTTTGAATTTTAATTATATTTTTTTCTTAATAAGCTGTGCCTATAGTTAATTTCTATATCTTTGTGAAAATTTTGTCATTTTCAATTGATGGAGGTGTTTTGATTAACTTTCTTCAATATCTGAGTGTGTGTGTGTGTATATATATATGCATATACTCATTGCTATTGTGCTTATTGCAATGCACAAACTACTTTATTGTCTTCATTATTGTCAAGGAATTGGTAGGAAAAGAAGGATATTTGTTCAAAGATACTTTAGGTTTTCCACTTCTAATTAGAATTTCGACTTTCTATTTAGAAGTTAAAATCTGTAAGTAGAAACATACAAAAAAAAATTGCTTTGGTAGACCCTACAGAATCAGAAGACATACGTTTTAGGTTTACCTTTAGAGAAACAGCAGTTTTTCCAGTACAGGAAAACGTTATAATACTGGAATTTTCCCTCTGATTGCCGGTCTGAGAGGAAGTGGTTGGGGAATGGTGACCCACCAGCCCGAAAGCCCCAAGAGCAACCATTAATAAGCACTCTTTGGTTGAACACCCATCATTATGGGGACCGAGCTCCTGGGAGAGCACCATTCTGCCTCCATTTGGCATTCAGAATTCTCAGTAAGAGAATGAATGGAAGTGTACAAAGTCTTCCTGAAACAGACCGAAAAAGTCTTCATTTGGAGGAACGAATAAGGAGCTAAAATTAGAACATCTCATTTTTTCAAGTGAGTTTTATAGGTGAAACTAGAATCATGATAGTTGCTTTGATTACGCTAAAAAGTGAGACTTGGGATATTTTATGTATACCATGTTTTAAGTGCCAAACATTTTCAATACCCAACTTTTGAGAGTCTAAAAGGGCAGAAAGCAAGTCTGATAGACAGCATCAATAGTTTGCCTTTTGAAGCTCTTTTTGAAAAGCTAGAGAAAGACTCAAATTATCTAGATTATGTGGCTATTCCTTTAAGTAGGATTACTTATGTCACGTTTGCATCAGGAAGTAGGTAAGTGGCCAATTTCTCATGTAGTTCCACAATCTTCAACAAAATCAACTTATTGCTGGATCCTCATTGCACCACGAGATGTAAATTATTAGTTCCACAACGAGCTGGTGGTTTCTGTGGCCCAGGGAGGGCTGTCAGCCAGTCTGTGGGCTGAAATGTTGGTGACAAAGTAACATTAACATGGAAATATGAAGTCGCTCAAAGGCCATACTTCACTGGCTGATGGCTGGACTCTTAGCTCAGAGGAAGAAGGGAAAAATAAATTGCCCTGGTGTTCACTGTGTCTGGAAGTGAAGTCAAGAATTATCTTGTATGTGGGGAGAAAAACTTTCACGGGGAATGAAGGAAAGAAACAGATGAGTATACAATTAGGGGACTTAATTTCCAAATCTTGTGGTCTTCTCACAGTTAGCTATAAATGCCCCCTGTACTATCTCTTAGCCACTTATAAACTCTGTAAGGACAGGGACCGGGCCTGGTTTGCTTACTATTATACCCATGGATAACCTAGTTGGCATTCAATCGATTTCTACTAAATAAATGAGAGAACAAATATCTACATTTGGCCTATAATTATGTTTAGTAACAGAATCATGGCAGTTCAAATAATGAAACAATGAAATGCTCTGGTCTTGATTCTTCAAGGCAACTTGTTGAAGGACCTAGGAAAAGGTCATTTTCTGACCTTCATAATGAAAATGTTAGATAAGTTTATCATTATTCCATTTTCATAAAAGTCATATGAACATATAAAGACTTGTAAACCATCATCGGCTCTATCATATCCCACTTCCCAGAGGCAACTGTTTTCACTTCTTTTTAGCTATATTCTCATGACATTTTTCTACTTATATCTAAATAATATGGTAATAGTGCTAGCTCTGGTTTTTCAACTTTAATAATTATCTCTTAAAACACAATGGAAGGCCGGGCGCGGTGACTCACGCCTGTAATCCCAGCACTTTGGGAGGCCGAGGTGGGTGGATTACGAGGTCAGGAGATGGAGACCATCTTGGCTAATACGGAGAAACCCCGTCTCTACTAAAAAAAAATATAAAAAATTAGCCGGGCGTGCTGGCAGGTGCCTGTAGTCCCGGCTACTCGGGAGGCTGAGGCAGGAGAATGGCGTGAACCCGGGAGGTGGAGCTTGCAGTGAGCTGAGATCGCGCCGCCGCTGCACTCCAGCCTGGGCGACACAGCGAGACTCCATCTCTAAAATAAAATAAAATAAAATAGATTTTAGTTCTTTAAATTTAATCCAGCCCCCGTCACACACCATTCCCCCAACTTTCCAATAATAACATTGTTAGCTATGTTACTAATAAAAGCACTATTTAGAGATGAGAAGTTTCAGATATTATGGTTTCCTTCGTCTCTCTTTTGATTCCCTGTTTCACAAATTTCTTGTCTTTACTTTTCCTTGATTTACTGTCTGATTTTGGTACAATATATCCTCTAGTAGTTTCCTGGAAAAGAATACTTTGGACTGAGATGGATGGATCACTTGAGGTCAGGAGTTTGAGACCAGCCTGGCCAACATGGTGAAACCCCATCTCCGCTAAAAATACAAACATTAGCTGCGCATGGTGGTGTGTGCTTGTTATCCCCGCTACTTGGAAGGCTGAGGCAGGAGAATGGCTTGAACCCGAGAGGGGAATATTGCAATGAGCTGAGATCGTGCGGCTGCACTCCAGCCTGACGACAGAGCGAGACTCCTTCTAAAATAGATAGATAGATAGATAGATAGATAGATAGATAGATAGATAGATAGATAGATAGATAGAAAGAATATGTTGGAGATAAGTATCTCAGTCTTTGCATCCCTAAGTGGCCTATCCCCATGCAAAGTTGGCTGCACAATGAATTTGAAGTTGAAATTCATTTCTCCAGACAATTTTGAAGGCATTACACTTTTGTCTTCTAGTTTTCCTGTGTTATTGTTGAGAAATCCTAAGTAATTTTTTGTTGTTGTTTATTTTTTTGTTTTATTTTGTTTATTTATTTATTTTTTTGAGACTGAGTCTCTCTCTGTCACCAGGCTGGAGTACAGTGGTGCAAACTTGGCTCACTGCAACCTCTGCCTCTCAGGTTCAAGTGATTCTCGGGCCTCAGCCTCCTGTGTAGCTGGGATTACAGGTGCCTGCCACCACACCCGGCCAATTTTTTGTATTTTCAGTACAGATGGGGTTTCACTCTGTTGGCCAGGCTGGTTTTGAACTCCTGACCTCGTGATCCACCCTTCTTGGCCTCCTAAAATGCTGGGATTATAGGCGTGAGCCACTGTGCCTGGCCCTAAATCATTTTAATCTTTGGTGTGTGATCTCTTCTTTCTCTCTTTCTCGGTCTCTTAACTATTTTTAGCTGCCATCAGTGTACAAAAATTTCATGATGATGTGCCCAGATGTGGGTATAATTCTTCCATTGCAGGGCACCCAATGTATTCTATCAGTCTGGAAACTCATCATTGCTGGGAAATTTTCTTGGATTATTTCTTTAATTTTTCCCCGTCTGTTTTTTACTTGTTCTCTCCGTTTTATGTGTGTGGGGGGTGGTCTATTATCGAGGTCTGAGGCCTTCTGGAATAATATTTTCTGACTCTCTTTTATTTATTTTTTTCATTTTCTTGTCCTTGTTTTTTTCCATTTCTTCCCCTTATTTTTTTTTCTTTCAGTATCCCCTTTTAATTTTTCTTTTATTTGTAATATTTTAATTTCAATTTCTAGGAGTTATTTTTCCCCTATTTTTTATTTAAATAAAATCCTGTTCTTATTTCATGAATGAAATGTATTCTCTGATCTTTCTGAGGGTATTAATGATAGTGTCCATCTCATGGTATAATATCTGTTCCCTTCAAATTGCCTGTTTAGTCTCACTTGTTTATATTAGAGGCATTCCACAGATATTGTGGAGTCCTTGGCTGTTTGCTCGTATTGTGAAATGGGATGCTAGAAAGCCGATTGGCATCACTGTAGATTGATCCAACCAGGTCTTTTAATCTGTCTTTTGTGCTGGGGAGATTCTGGGACCTCCCACTAAATGTATGGACTCTGGCCAACAGTATCCATGTCACCCAGAAGATCGTTAGATGCAGAATCTCTGACCTAACCCCAAACCTACTGATAAAATCCTTCACAAGATCACCAGTATAGGAGCATTGCCCTGGAGAACAATCTTCTATCCATCTGCTTGGAGGGCCTAAGCCTGGGCATTAGCATTCTAGGAGGCCACTGGGGGAGGGGGCAGAGGGCAAATGTTTCCACATTCTGATGATAATCTTTCAGCTAATCTCCTGATTATAAGGGCAGTGTTGCTGTTTTCACCATTGCACAGTACGTTAGTCAGTCCAGGAAGCTGTGATGATGTATCATATACTCTGTGGCTTAAACAATATACATTTATTCTTCATAGTTCTGTAGGCTGGGAAATTCAAGATTCCAGTGCCAGCAGATTTGATGTCTGGTGAGGACTCTTTCCCTGGTTTGCAGATGGCTACCTTCTTGCTGTATCCTCACATGGCAGAGGGAGTGGGGCAGGGAAATCTTGTGTGTCTCTTTCTTTTTTTATAAGGGCACTAATTCCATCATGGGAGGCCCACCCTCATGACCTAATCTGAGCCTAATCACCTCCCAAAGGTCACACCTCCAAATGTCACCCAATTGGGGATTAGGCTTCAATACATAAATCTTGGAAAATGTAAACATTTAGTTAATAGCACCTGGTGTCTCTCTGTTTTACCCTTTCCAGATAATATGCCTCCAGTTTTCTGCTAAATTGAGTGGATCATCTGTTAGTCTAGCTGCTTCTTAGTCTTCCTAAATTTCCTACCCTACCTTCCCTATGTTTCTGGTATATCCAAACTGTGAGCAAATCCGCATTCTATTTTTCTGGTTAAAAATAAACTTTGTATCTCTTCTGTTCTTTTCCATTTTGTTTGTTTTATGGATTTACGGTTTTTAAAGGTCCCTATACCTGGATTTTAGTGAGTTTTATAGTAATAGCAGAAACAAATGCATAGATTCAGCTTACAGTCTTTAACCTGAAGTAGCTTAATCTTTAAGATTCCTCTGACTCTCAAATTGTACATGTCAATTTCTCTATTATCTCTATAGACTAAATATATCTTGTTACTTGGATTTTTTTCTTTTTTCTTTATATTTTATTTTTATTCCACTGTTTATAAAACCCTGAGCTCTTTCATTCATACTTGATTCATATGTGCAGTAAAGAGTGTTGTGTTCAAAAGGATTTAGCTGTATAGAAATCTTCTATATCTTCTTTTTTGAAAAAGAAAATCTTCAGGTGTATAGAAGAAAGTTTTCGCGTTCAAATTTAATTTCAACCCAGTTCTGATGTCAAAGTAAGTTATTGCCAGCAGAATTCAGTGTTACTAATGGGTGTTAGAGTTTCAGAAATATAACAATAGCAGGTGTGTTTTATTTCTAGATTCACCCCTCAGTAATTAGTTGGCATTTGAATTGGATTTTAAATAGTGTGCTACCAATCACTCATAATTCCACATAAAACTCAGCACTTTAGTTTTGATTACTATTGGACCTGCTATTTGATGATTAGTAAATTGGAGGAGTGAGAGGCAAATAACTCATTATTACAATGACGGTTTATTGATTACTCTGCAAAGTATTGATTACAAGATAAGAGTAAGTTCTCATAATTATTATTTCTTACATCTGTGGAAATGATGGAACAAGATGAAAGTAATCTTGAGTATTATTATCTACAAGTATTTTCTTATATGTATGAATGTATATATAAAGTGTGTATGTTGTGCAACAGGAAACAAAATAAATGTCTCTTGATAAAAGATCTCCAGGTTGAAGATTCTCACTCCATGTTGACGTAGTTCTTCAGCCTTCAAATATATTTAACTTGATTTAACCAAATATTCATAAACTTTATTTGCTATGGGGCCTTTTCTCTCCCACTTCTGCATAAGACTTTAAATGCTCCCATAGAGAAAAGGAAGGGAGAGATTAAAGCCAATTTCGTGATACCTCTGCATGATACTAACTTTGTGCCTCCTGAGCCTAGTTCAGTACTTAGCACAATATTCAATAAATAGTTTCAAAATAATCTGAGCCAATTTAGTTAAGCTTTACTTCTTCCTTTCATCTATCTATCAATAGATAGATAGATTTTTTTTTTGTTTGTTTGTTTGTTTGTTTGTTTGTTTGTTTGTTTTGATTGAGTCTTGCTTTGTGGCCCAGGCTGGAGTGCAGTGGTGCGATTTCTGCTCACTGCAAGCTCCACCTCCCAGGGTCAAGTGATTCTCCTGCCTCAGCCTCTTGAGTGATTGCAGGTACCCACCACCACGTCTGGCTAATTTTTGTATTTTTAGTAGAGACGAGGTTTCGCCATTTTGGCCAGGCTGGTCTTGAATTCTTGAACTCAAGTGATCCACCTGCCTCAGCCTCTCAAAGCCCTGGGATTACAGGTGTGAGCTACTGCACCTTTTTAAAGCAACTTTTTCAAATTATCACCTGAATTGCTTGGGGTTTTGTTTTCCTTTCTGCTTTAGACTCTCTGAAGTTACCACTTGACCAGTTTGCGTTACTACCAGGGGTTAGTTATGTGAGTAAACGTGCAGCAATGTGAGCTCCATCTTACCACCTTCTAAAATAAACTTGCCTCTCAGCATTTCCACAGTGGAGAAATCACTAAGCCTAGATAATTCAGACTGATCTGGGAGCCTGGCATTTGGTTCATTTTCTAATTGAATGTGTATCATTGAAAATGTCTCCTTATAAAACCATTTCATTTTCTTAGTGTCATATATCCTGGGTACCATTTGAAGTAATATAAAAGCATCTTAAGAGTTACTCAAATTCTCTTTGATTTTCATAGAGCCTCTGACTTCATGTTTCAATTATATTTTACTAAACTGTTGACATACAAGACATATAAAAGATGAGAGTGAATGTCAATTTGATGGCGTGACTGCATTTTTTAATAGCAAGACGATCTTGTTTTCTTTGACATCTCTTTTATGCTTAAATGAATGGATCTTTGTAGTGGGTATATCTAGTGGAAGGGTTCAAGGTATTGACAGATTTTTGCAAGCTGTACTTAGGAAGGAACCTTATACTCTTGTGTATCCCTCCCAGAAACTAATTAACAGCTAAACACACAGTAAAGGATCAATTATGTTTGTGATGTCTTGTGTCAGCCTGTTAGGGCTGCTATAACAAAATACCATAGACTGGGTGGTGTAAACAACAGATTTCAGTACAGTTCTGAAGGCGACAAGTCCATGATCAAGATGGCAGCCGATCTGGATTCTAGTGAGGGACCTCTTCCTGGTTTGTAGCTGGCCTTCTGTTTGTTATGTTCTCACATGGCATTTCCTTGGTTTGGGCCAGACATCTATGGAAATGATAGAGCAAGGACATAGTCAAGTCATCTATGTGTATACACACATACGTATAAGAAAATACTTGTAAATAATGATAGTTAAGATTATAAGCAGGGAGAGAGAACATGTGCAATCTAGTATTTCTTCTCATAAAGGCACTGACCTTACTGGATCAGGGATCAGTGTCAAATTTCTAATCTCATTTAACTTTACTTAATTCCATAGATGCCCCATCCCCAAATATAGCCAAACTGGGTGTCAGGGCTTCAAAATACAAATCGTATGGAGACACAAACATTCAGTCCATAACATCTGGTTTTATAACTTTTGCTGTATTTTTCACTTTGAGTTGATCTTGATTGATTCGTTAAGGTTTAAATTTAAAGTTGTCAAGAAAAATGCCAAATCAGTTTTATCTCTTTAGTTCAATAGGGAGAATTGGTGCCTAATGATTTTTGTGACAAGTATAAGATTTTTTAAAAATCTTGTGTTATTTTTGTTTCTCAGCTGTTTGACAATTGCTGAACCATTATTGAGAATAGTTACTGACAATTACTGACAACTATTGAATCTTCAATAGTTGAATCTTCAAGAATTTCAATAGTTGCTTTCTGTTTCTGTGTTTTAAATTTACTTTGAAATTCGTTGAGTTTGTTGAAGAGACAATGCAATTTGAACAATTCAGTGTTTGCCTCTCTCAACCTCTGTTTCACATCCTAGACCTTAAAAATGATACAGTCGGCATAGACTTTTACAGATGAAGAAACTGAGGCCCAGAGGGAAGTGATACTAAAGTCTTGATACATTGGTTTGAAGTACATGCTTTTGTCTTTTGTCAGTTTATGTAGCTTGAGGTGCAATTGAGACTTGAACCTCATTCCATTGGAAGTGATTTAATGGGCGAATTTAATGTACACCTGATGCAGGAGAAACTTAGCAAAAGGAGATCTCTGGGACTCACCCAGACATCTGACCTGTCTTTTCTAAGTAAGCTTACTCAGAACCTGGAAGCATCTCTGCACAAAATGACGGGTCAAGATGGAGTTTCACGGAATGATTGAAAGTCAAGGCTGGTGGGTGCCAATTTTATTTTTCAGTGGTGGCTAATTCAGCATGCGCCTTTTTGTTAGGTTGTAGCCAACTCTTTGTAAGTGGTATCTGTCAATATAAACACAAAAAGTTGAAATTATGTACTCCACACAATAATGGATTATTTCAAATGAGTATGACACTGATTGTAGGACCTACTGTGGAATCAGAGCAAAATTGCCCTTCAGGCCTTTCTGAAGATGAAGTGCAAGCCCTGATTCATCGTAAAGCTTTCTTGTGACCACTAACCATCCAGAAACTCCTGACCTCCCTTTTCTTTGAGCTGGTCAGTCCAGTGAGGTAATGCATGTGAAAACACCCACACCCCTTTGACAGAGTCAAATGGGAATCTCCAGTGCTGTTATCGTTAGTCCAGAATACATGGTATTCATGATGCCTGCCTCTGCAGATTGCTGCAATTCTACATTTTGGTACAAATGACAAGAAACTTTCCCCAAAGAGTAAATGCATTCATTTTTCTAAAACTGAATTTTTGTAAAAATCTTACGACAATGAAGGAGTCATTTGAAATAATATTTCAGAGTATTTTTCCTTGAGGAAGAAATGACGACATGTCACATGACTAATTTTAATCCTAGAGTCTCTGAATGGTCCCTTGTGACTGACTGGTGGTAGGCACATTCAGAACTGTCCCCCCGTTCTGTGAGTCTTTTTCTATTTGCAAGTCTACTATTGCAGTATCCTGCTTCAAACACCTTCACAATCTTTCTTCTAGGATATCATAGACTCCCGGGTTTATTTCAGGTGTGAAACAGACTGCTCTTTGCAGCCTAATCCAGAAATACCAGCAATAGTATTAACAATCTAATTTGGTTTCTTCAATTCAATGTTAGGACAGTAAAATTAATTAACATACATGTTTTTATACAGGATTGGTAGGTGATATGATTGTTACATCATTTTAAAATAGAAAACATGCTCACTAGCTAAATTTTTGATGGATGACAGCAACAACAGTAAGCTCTTTTGTTGCTCTTTTTTGAGATGTCTACCCAGCATCTAGCATCTACCCAGCATAAAACATGCCTTTATATCTTTAAAAAGAAATGACCTGTAAAAATCACCTTATGTATTAGTTTTGGTGGATATACAATATAGGATTATAAGGAAATAAACTAAATCACCTTCATTCTTCACAGGTGGTCATTCATATTACTGAGGGGACATTGAATCATTATGCAATTGCCTCTTTATTGAACAAAGAACAGTAGATCTGAAAGTCCATTTATTTCTGTAAGCTGTAAATCTGCTAAAATTTAGATATATTATTTTTAAAATTTCTTTTTAGTGCTTTGTGGTAGTCTCCAAAGAATCATCTATTTTCAATGTTAACATACTTTTTACACCATTTGTATGTTCTTTAGACTGTTTTTAATCTAAAATTACTTATATCACATTTGATGATATAAATCCTCTTCTAAGCAGCGTATCTCTGTAGGCAACCTCCGCTTAATCACTAAAGAGAAAATTCTAAATCTTTAGTATTTACTGAGCGAATCACTTGATACTTCTAATTATCGGTAGTAGATTTGATAGCAATCAGGTCTGCAGCGAGTAATTGGCGAATTCTATTTTAAAATTTATTCCTTTTTCTACATTAATCCAGCCAAACTGGGAAAGAGGACATACTGTTTATCTTGTGAAAAACAAAAAGAAAGGAAAGAAACATTTTTCTTTAATTCTCTAAGCGTTCTTACATTGATAGTGTGGCTTCCTAAGGTTCTGTGTTGTTTGTTTTGTTCTTAGAGGATAAATGCCTACTTAACTTTTTTGGAAGTCAAAGTCAGGAGGAGGAATTATCCGCTGGACTACAACAATGTACTGCTGAGGGCGTCAAGACATTAAGTCTTCTGGTGTAATAGCTGCTCTTACTTAGTAATTTTAGGTAACTCCAAGGAAACTAACGCCCTAGTGAGATAAGAATATGTATGTAGCTTTATTTCCTTCTGCCTCCCTCCTCTATCTGGGTTCTTCTTTTGTTCCTGTTATTTTCTGGAATCCCAGGTTTAATAGGTCCCTCCTATAACCCTGCTGCTCAAAAAATAGTCCATGGACCGGGGGTGGCAGCAGCAGCACCAGGAGGCTTGTCAGAAATGCAGGACTCCAGGCCCACCTTGGACCGCCCGAGTCAGATCTGCATTTTAACTCTTAATAGTCCCTCACCTTCCCTCAGGTGAATCCTGGGCATGTGGGAGCTTTTCCCAGATTTTCCGTAGTACCTGGCCTGCCCAGCTCATCACTCCAATAATTAATCCTGATATTTACAATATAAAAGGCAGGCCCAAACTATAGGGTGATACATCAGTTTAAATGTGTTACTGAGACTTGGTCCAGTAGTTTTCCATATGATGACATATTCCCACGGGTTGTCAAAGTGTCAGGCAAGAAAAAGCAGAAGCTACCACTTTGAGTTTCACATATTTATTTCCTATATGGGTATAATTCAAGCTCCAGAAAGAATTCAGGTCCCCTGTATGCCTCACTGCCATCGTGTACCCCTATCTCAGGGTTCCCCATTTCTGGACGGCCACTCCAGTAAAAGGTCTGGTGTTGGGACAGGTGTGTCCTCATGAAAACAGGGGAGGAATAGGCGGGATAATGACACTGAACATCCCAGGTGGACTTCGTGTGGGAGCTGAAACTGAACCTGTGGTCTGAAGACCCAGGCTCAGGTGTCAGCCTGAGATGTGAGACATTGTGTAAAGTTAAAGTGGGGACATGGTGATGTCTTTTTCTTTCTTTGTTCACATGCCATTCTCTATAAACAGTACACTTGAAAATTTGTCTCAGAGCATTTTGCTTTTCCTCTGGGGAAATGTAAAAGAAAATTATATGTGTAGGGTAGAAACATGTTAATTGTGCATTAATTTATTCTAGAAGGGATGCAAGATTATTACTTTTGAGTGGGACTAGAGTTCAGGGAAAATAGTGATTTCTGTGCATGGCTGATGGTGGGACCTCAGACAGGGCACGTTACCCACCTGCAGTTGAATTTATTCTGTGAAATTGGAGCCACGACACTGCCTTACATAATTCAAGGGCTGTTGTGAAAAACAAAGTCGATAGTAAGAAAGCACTTTTCAAAGAAGTGTATGCCGCTAAGGAGTTAATAAAAAAAATTGCAAATACTTGAACAAGTCTTTTCATTTTTAAAATAAAATCAAAACCAGTATGTATAGATTATCTTATATATGCACTCATATTCCACCTATAATTTTTGTTGATGCCTTCAAAGTATACATTTATGACCTTGAACTTCAGAGACACAGGAGAAATAGAATTCTTCAGCGTTTTACTGACAACAATGTTTCCCCAACTGTAGTTCTCTGATCTATCTGCCTCAGTACCCCCTGGGGTCTTTGAAGGGTGTAGGTTTGAGGAATCTTCAGAAACACCATGTGATTTTAGTGCATTCTAAAATTTGAGAAACTAGTTTATGTGTACTTTTATTATCAATGATAGGAAGAATGTAGAGATTGTATTGATATTCAGTGTGTAGGTTGTGTAACAGCTATCCTTAATTTTTTCTTTAATTCTTACTCTCGTAAAAGGAAATTGTATTTCTGTTTTCTTTTTGAAATGTTGTTTGTTCATTCATTCAACAAAGATTTCTTGAGCATCTTCTACGGCTGCGAAGGCTTATTTTCTTTTTAGGAAACCAATTTCATTACTCTTTGCATTCCTACATTATCAGGGCAATACATGCATTGCAAACTAAGATGCTTTGGTCAGATTTCCGGTAAGATATGGACCTCAGACACAGTCTCTGTTTATGGACAATAAGCCACCATAAATTTTAGGATGTCTCCTCCCCTTCTCCTGTCTTTGATCTTATTTGTTAAAATTAATTTGCTGTCCTTTCTACCTGTTGGAATATTAAACAGAGAAAAATGGGGATAGAACAAATCAGGTTATTTTTGCTCTTCCATGCCACACCTTGTTGCATGAAGTTTAAATCCACTTTTTCTATAGTAGAGATTATTGTAGTGGATTATAGTAGTGATCAATTGTTTTCTTATTTCCACTTAGAGAAGTTGCTCATGATGTGGAAAACTCAGTCAGGTATTTCATATGTCTTATTAAATACATGAAATGGAGAATTAACAATCCTAGGCATTAAAATTGTTACTCACCTGTCAGCCTAATTAAGTACTTACTTTTCTTCTCTGAGTCCTCTCTTTATGCTAACAAATAACTCATCAAATTAGTCAATCCCTCACTGACTTTATGCGTGATAGCCGGATGTCTTCAGAATAAAAGCCTTGTTTGCTTTTATCAAGTGCACCTAAGGTGGTGAAAACATATACTCAAGCAATCTATTTTGAAGTCAATAACAGCAGAGGTGATCATGTTAAGTCATGTGTTGGATCAAGCCTTTTCTTCCTAAAACCCTTCCAATGACTTTCCAACTCCCTAGAGTAAAATCCAACTTCATTGCATTGTGCAAGGCCGTGGGGGATACAGTTCCTTCTCACCTTCCCTCCTTGTCTCAGACCACTTTGCCTATGCTTCCTCCACTCCCGACACACTGGTCCTCCTTCCAGTCCTCCAGTAGAAGACTGATTCTTGCTGGTGCCATGTTTTGGCTGGGGCTTCTGCAAACCACTGGGAAGCCTTTGGAAAGTTTGAAGCTGGCATGATTTGATTAAGAAGAAATGAATGAATGAATAAACAGATTTACATCGAATTGAGGAGAAAGCACTTTTTTTTTTTTCACAAACAGGAACTTAGGCATTTTGCAGAGCACTCTGAAACATTTTAAATGTCAGTGATTGATAAACGTATTATGAACTAGTGAGAGGTCTTTCTAAGTGTATTTACAATGAGTTTAAATACGGTCGAGTTAGGATTAGCATTCTCAGAAAAGACCTGAATCCAAGCTTAGAAACTGGAATTTACATATAAATAGAAAATTAAATCAGTTTTCTAAACAGGTATTTTTGAAAATCCAATAACAGGTTAACAAATTTAAGGTTTATACAAACACAGAGAATATTTTTGACTTAATTTTAATTAAACTTCATGAAGTATTCAATTGATAAATGGGAATGGAACAAAGCATTCTCTCAGCATTCCAAATAGCATTGAAAGATGTTGATGCTTAAAAAAAAAAAAAAGAAAAGAAAAAAGAAATGATCCCAGGCTGCCTGTCTGTTACCCAGCCAAGTAATTCGTAACAAAAGGCAGGTTAAAACACTTCACTCCAGAACAGTGTGTTGGGAGATGTGAGACGTTATGTAAAGTTAAAGTGAGAGCATGGTGATGTCTTTTCCTCTCTTTATCCACATGCCATTCCGTATAAGCAACACACTTGAAAATTTGTCTCAGAGCATTTTGCTTTTCCTCTGGGGAAATGCGGAAGAAAATTATCTTTGTAGAATGGGAACATGTTAATGTGCATTAATTTATTCTAGAAGAGATGCAGGATTATTACTTCTGAGTGGGACTGGAGTTCAAGGCAAATAGTGATTTCTGTGCATGACCACTGGAAGTGCTCAAGGCTAGTGATCACAGATGTTTGAAGTGGGAAGTGATTGTGGGATAGATAGTTAATTGAGAAAGGGAGATGTGTGTTTCACTGATATCTCCCTTTCTCAATTTTCTCAGGTACTACCATTATTGTTTATATTAATTGAAATATAAATGGAGCAAAGCCATTACCCATGTTTCAGCATTGGGTGAAAAGACAAGTGAGGTTAATCCCATTTGGCTGGAGAACCTAGAGAGATGACCCCTGACGCAGGCGTGCAGCAGTTGATGCCTTCACAGAATAACCACATATTCGACCGGCTTATTTCCGAAGAGGTTCCCTCCGCTTTAACCAAAACCAGAATTATGATTATGCAACTTTGCCACCATTCTAAATGCCTACACCTAAACAATGTCACTTTCTTTTTTCGTTTTCCTAGTTCGTTAAAAATTTGTCTAGATTTTCATGGTCACGTGCATCCCGCCGTCCCAGAACATATTTTTGTACCGACTTAATACCCTTTCTTTAGTCCGGAGTGTCATGCATGCAAATCTGGATGTAAATGGATTGAAATTTAAATATTAAGGTACACTTGCCATCCTTTTTTTACTCTAGGTTGATTCTTTGAGTGTTGATGTTATTTTATTTTATTTTTTTCCGAGACGGAATCTCACTCTATCGCCCAGCCTGGAGCACAGTGGCCAATCTCTGCTCACTGCAAGCTCCGCCTCCCGGATTCTCGCCATTCTCCTGCCTCAGCCTCCCGAGTAGCTGGGACTACAGGCGCGTGCCACCACACTCGGCTAATTTTTTGTATTTTTAGTAGAGACGGGATTTCACCGTGTTAGCCAGGATGGTCTCGATCTCCTGACCTCGTGATCCGCCCGCCTCAGTCTCCCAAAGTGCTGGGATTACAGGCGTGAGCCACTGCACCCAGCCGATGTTATTTGCTTTTATTTTACATTTTTGTTAACAGAAAAGACAGGAAAAGTTCCTAATTTAACTTCCATTTTATATATAACTAACATTTCATACCCTATTCCCTTTCCCCTACCCTATCTTGTTTAAAATTTAGACTCTTACCACCAAGTAATTACACTTTTTCTTCTCCCAGCCTTTGTTAGTGACGAATGAATGTAGTGCTTTTGTCCTTGGTTTGGCTGGAGGTTCATCATTTACATAATCACCATTGTTGGGGTAATGTCACATGAGCTTACTATCCTTTTATTAGAATTTTAGAAGCTCGATGATTTTGAAAGCCTTTGCAAGCCTAACTGATAACTAAGGAAATACAGAATTGGAAAATACCTAGTATGTGTAGCTTCCAGGAAAGATTAAGATATTCTAATAATATTTCAAAATTGGGAACGTCTCTTGGGTTAACTGACAACTTCCTACTATTTTTTTGTGCTATAGTTCATACTTTTTTTTTCCTTAACCATTTGTAGATTAGAGAAATTATATCTAACCTTCACTCTCAAAATCAAATAGTCCTCTTAATATCACTATCTATAATTCGTGAGAAGAGACTGAAGATAGATAATATTTAAGATTAGGTCTCCAGTTTCAAACTAAATATTTACGTAATACTGGATTCAAGGACTAGCATTCTTCAACCCATACCATAGACATATTAAAAAGGAAGTATTTAGTATATGATATTATCTCCAAAATTGTATGATTTGGCAAAGATGAAACATATTAATATTCTCACTGTACAGTGACAAAATCAAATGTTGTAGTGCTTTCAGTATTGTTATTTTCTGCCCAAGATTTTTCCATCATTTGATAAGATCTAAAATGTTTATATTGGCAAAATTTCAAATTAAGATTAAGTTAATAATGCCACTTTTTTTTTTTTTTTTTTTTGAGATGGAGTCTCACTCTGTTGCTTAGGCTGGAATGCAATGGCGCCATCTCGGCTCAATGCAACCTCTGCCTCCTGGGTTCAGGCAAGTCTCTTGCCTCAGCCTCCCAAAATGCTGGGATTACAGGCATGAGCCACCGTGTCTGGCATAATGCCATATTTAGGTGGCTAACAATACAAATCCAGTTTTCTATGGTTTAGCCTGAGTAATAAGAAAATATCTGGGAGATGCTTAACAAAATGTAAATGTTTTTTTAAAAGCAAAAGTTTGTAAAGTATGTTTTGGAACTTGCCCTATAAAACGTGGTATGCTATCATGTCCTGCTGGTAAGTGTGTAAACTGATACAGGCTGAGAGCATTAGTGCACAGTTTCTACTCAGAAATTGTTTCTGAGCAAAGAATTGCAGTTGTTCACAAAAATATAGCCTCTAGTATCAAATTAAAATTTTAACTATTCAGGAATAGTTTATGGTAGGCACAAATTGTCCATTAAATATTATATACAGTCAATAACATGGAAAGATATTTATTATGTAATGCTGAAATCAAGTTATATGCATATATGGACACACACATATATACACACATGCACACTTGTATGTTTGAAGACATGTGCAGGCTTGCAGAGAAATATTCTGGAAGGATATTCATTAAGGTGATAACTCTGAGCCCTGCATCCAGGACAGAATAATATTTTAATTGTTTTATTATTTCCTTTTTAATGATTTATTTTTTATATTTTAAAAAAGTATTTTAATTTAATAATTTTTAAAGCCCTTCAAGTTATTTACTTATGTGAATTTTTTTTTTTTGAGATGGAGTCTTGCTCTGTCACCCAGGTTGGGGTGCAGTGACATGATCTTGGCTCACTGCAACCTCCATTCCCCGGGTTTAAGCAATTCTCCTGCCTCAGCCTCCCAAGTAGCTGTGATTACAGGCATTCACCACCACGCCCGGCTAATTTTTGTATTTTTAGTAGAAACAAGGTTTCACCATGTTGGCCAGACTGGTCTCAAACTCCTGACCTTGTGATCCGCCCGACTCAGTCTCCCAAAGTGCTGGGATTACAGGTGTGAGCCACCACACCTGGCCAATGTTTTTAATTAGAATGAGGTCATGCTTACTTTACTGTAAGGATTTTTTTTTTTTATTTATACAATGAAATTCATCACTTAATGACTTTTTGAACTGGACCATGTTAAGTCCATATTCTTCAGGTGTTGCTTATTTATAAAATAAAGAACATGATTTCTCTCTTATTACTTTGTCCTGAGCATTAGTGGCTATCTATCAAACATGATTTTTAGCAAAATCCTGGCAAGAATTTGTTGTCCTATATGAAAGACATTGTTTTTCAATTATTTTATGAAATTCAGGTATTTTTCTTAGTCTTACACTAAAGTAGGCCACACCCTTAGAAGGAATTTATTCTAAATATATATTTTAACAACTACTTAAAGCAGAGAGTCTTCTACTTTATCTAGAATTTGCTTTTGTGAGTTATGAAAACCTTTTATAAAAATGTAATTCAAAAATAAAGGAAAAAAGAAGCCATTGGATTCTAAAAGTGTCAGAGCACAACTCATCTACAGTTGTTGATAGATTACTTCTGAAATATGAGTTTCTATCTCATTTTAGTGCTTGATTCTTAACTGGTTGTTTGTATGTTTAAGGAATATATCACAAAACTGGAAATCTAATTTTAGTATAGTTTTTACTGTCTCGATTTCTTTTCTTAATATAGTTTTGTTGATTGTGGATTATTTACAATGTTAGTTAAATTATGTAATCAGTGTAAATATATGCAATCATGCAATTTAATTAGGGAAAGTTATTTAGGAAAGTAATGTCAGGATTCAGACGTTCATAGCATTTTAGAAATTCTTGGGTACTTATTTCAAAACTGCTAGTTGGATGAATAGTAGTTGATATCCAAATTTAAATGTTTTATTCCCAAAAAAGTGAAAGAGATCTTGCTAAATTCAGTGGAGTGAAATAGTATTGAAAGTATGACTCAGGCCGTGCATGGGGGCTCATGCCTGTAATCCCAGTACTTTGGGAGGCTGAGGCCAGCGGATCACCTGAGGTCGGGAGTTCGAGACCAGCCTGACCAACATGGAGAAACCCCCAACTCCACTAAAAATACAAAATTAGTCGGGCGTGGTAGCACATGCCTGTAATCCCAGCTACTTGGGAGGCTGAGGTAGGAGAATTGCTTCAACCTGGGAGGCGGAGGTTGCAGTGAGCTAAGATCCTGCCGTTGCACTCTAGCCTGGGCAACAAGACTGATACTCTGTCTCAAAAAAAAAAAAAAAAGTATGATTCAGTTTGTGAATATCCAATATTTGTTAAATTTATACTGATGTTGAAATTTCTATTTCTCATCATTTTCCCTTTTTTTTGGCTTAAAGTTCTACCATTTTGAGGAAAGAGGCTAAATGAAAAGTGATTTTTTTTTAACTCAAAATCATACGTTTACCTAGAGAAACAAGATTTTCATATCAAAATATTTCACCCCAATACTAGCTTGAATTAATTAGAATGGGAACTGGGTAAGTTGATGATAATGGTATGATTTATCTGATTTAAATCATATGCAATTTATAAAACACAATCAGACAGAGGTACATCTATTGGCTGTTGTCTGTGGTCATTGAGTAAGTCAGCCTGGGCTCAACATTGCACCATTACGGATTTCGACCCCATAAACTGAATATAGTGTTATGACAATATGGAATGAGATTGAGTCTATCAGACATCTGAAAGCCTGAATTTAATAGAAGGCCCTCAGTGATTTGGACTCTAGACATTTGCAGATCATCTCTCACACTGAGTACCATTAAGACAATTGATTACATCTGGCCTCTTCTGCCTCAGTCATTTCATATTTTCCATAGTGAGGCTATTGGCCATGATTGGTCCTTGTTTACAGAATTTTCCATCTCCCCTGGTAGGCGAACTCAAACTTTTCATGTGGTGGGACTTAGCTGTTAGTTTGGAGCCCTCATTATAAAATTAGCTAAATATAGGAAACAAGAGCAGTGTGAGATGACTAAAGGTGAATAGCAGTGTGAAAGTGTTTTACCAAGTGGTTTTAGTTGATTGTTGTGCTCTGGAACCACTAAGCTATCATAATACATGAATTTTCACAAATTATTATCATGCATCATAATATCATGTATTATCATAATACATGAATTTCACAAATAGAAAACTTGAAAATGAATGTAGAATGTTTAATATATGACCCCAAATAGCCTAAAGTACACAAACAAGATACTTAGCTAAACCGTAGAATAGGAGACTTTTATAGGTGGGAAGGACCATATGGCTATAAAGCTGCACCCTCTCATTTTACCAATGGTGGGAGGTTACATCCTAAACATTTTATGTGGTTTCTGGGTTTACGATGCAATGTTCTTTGTGAAAAATCACAAGAATCTTATTACAAAATAGATTTTCAGATTTAATTAAATGCTCTTTTTCTATTCATAGATTATCTGTGGATTATGGCTCCTGTGGAAAGAAGCCTATTCCTTAAATAAATCACACAGATTTTATATGAAAATTCAGTGGACACTCTGAGTTCTTTGATCATTTTCCTTTTATTATAAGATAAGAGGTTATCATCATCACAGTATAACAAATGCTGAAATCGTCTTGAATTTTTCTTTTAAATTCCTACTAGATAGTTAATAGAAAACTCTCAATTAATGCAAAGATTAATTGTTTTAAAGTACTTCTCAAATATTTCAAGATATAATAGGAAACAATAACCAATATTACTGTGCTATTACTTTCTGCTCTGGTTTTATCTTAACAACATTTCATTTCCTTCTATTAACAGAATCAACATGATGGGATATCCTATTTCTTATTTGCTTTTCCATGCTGAATTGTTTACAGATTTTTGCTGTTTTAAATAGCACACTTGGCCTAGATTATTTTTTCTCCTTTGATTGTTTTCTTGTGTTATATCACTAGGCTTTGTGACAGATTGCTAAACTGATCCTCTGAATGATTAATCAGAGGCAGATTAGACAGGAATTAAGACCCAGCCTCACGACTCCGCTCTGGCTGCCTCCTGGAACCATCACAGTACCTCTCACATACGTCAATTCCCTCATATGTAAAATGGGATAACAATTCATGCCAAGCCCAAGCAAATTACTAACCCTAAATGAGGGTTATTGTTATCATTATTAACCTATCATTAGAAGCAATGTGTAAAACAGCTTTGTTTTATAACTATTAATACAGTTTTATTCTATTTATTTTTAATACTTTAGTAAAGATGTAGCAATATCTTAGAGTTGTCTTAAATTTTATTAATGATGGCTCATTAGGCTTGGCATGCTTTTTATTTTCCATAGGATAATATATAATCATTACACATAAAATTACAATGTCTCTTTACTCTTTTATGTAATAGTAAAATCATAAACCATTACAATTTAAAAGTGTAAATTAGTTAAGTATGTATTTTTGTTTTATTTATTTATTTATTTATTTATTTATTTATTTATTTATTTTTGAAATGGAATCTCACTCTGTATCCATGACTGGAGTCTGGTGGTGCGATCTCGGTTCACTGCAACCTCTGCCTCCCAGGTTCAAGGGATTCTCCTGCCTCAGCCTCCCAAGTAGCTGGGATTACAGACACATGCCACCTCACCCAGCTAAGTTTCGTATTTTAATAGAGACTGGCTTTCACCATGTTGGCCAGGCTGGTCTCAAACTCCTGACCTCAGGTGATCCACCCACCTCGGCCTCCCAAAGTGCTGGGATTACAGGCATGAGCCACAGTGCCTGGCCAAGTGTGTATTTTGGATTGAGTGCCTGCTTAATTGTATTTTCCCATTCTGTTTCGTTTTATATATATATGTATTTTTAAATTGCCAAATGTTTTTCACCAAAACAATACCCTACAATAACCCAAATGCCTGCAATGACTTCAAAGGCAGAGAAGGGTAAGGACAGAGAATAGGGAATGTGCAGGGCACTTGCATCTTGGTCATAGGCCTGCATGGTTCTAATTATCTGCTGCCTCAGAGATTGAACCCTTATGCCTCGAACTTCCAGGGTCATTCTCTGCTCATTTTCTAGTTTTAACTTAAAATTGTTCTTTTTTTCATCTAGTTCATAGCCTTCACCCTCACTGGGCCATGCCCACATTCTCCAAAGACATGTGTTGTATTTCTTACTGATTTCATTAACCACAAAGAACAGAGATGATGAACTGCAATCATAAGTGTAGCTAAACATTACCCAACTGGCCAGTGAGCTATTGTGGGGTTAAGATCATCTTGGTTAACTAGAAGCTTTTACAGGTTGTTTCCCATTGTATTCTTTTTTTTTTTTTCTACCGTTTTCTCTGACTACTCGGAAACATGATTACATTCTTTTTTTTTTTGAGATCACTTCTTGCTGTCACCCAGGCTGGAAGGTTGGAATGCAGTAGTGCCATCACGGCTCACTGCAGCCTTGGCCTCCTGGGCTCAAGCGATCCCCCAACCTCAGCCTCCCAAGTAGCTGGGACTGCAGGCACACACCACCATACCCAAATGTTTTTCACTAAAATTTACTAAATTTTGCAGTTATAGTGGAGATGGGGTTTTGCTGTGTTACCCAGGCAGGTCTCCATCTCCTGGTCTCAATCAATCTGCTTGCTTCAACCTCCCAAAGTGCTGGGATTAAAGGCATAAGCCACTGCACTCAGTCTAAAATCTTAATAAGTTAGACAAGAGGTTTCATACATAAACTGTTAAGACACCATCTCAGATCAGTTGTTAACCTGGTTAATCATTCATTTGTTGATTTTTTTTTTTTTTTTTTTTGAGACAGAGTCTCACTCTGTTACCCAGGCTGGAGTGCAATGGCACAGTCTTGGCTCACTGCAACCTCTGCCTTCCATGTTCGAGTAATTCTCCTGCCTCAGCCTCCCAAGTAGCTGGGATTACAGGCATATGCTACTATGCCCGGCTAATTTTTTGTATTTTTAGTAGAGACAGGGTTTCACCATGTTAGCCAGCCTGGTCTTGAGCTCCCGACCTCAGGTGATCCACCCACCTCGGCTCCCAAAATGCTGGGATTACAGGCGTAACCCACCGCACCAGGCCTCATTGAATTTTTATTTAAAAACTTTGGATACCTATTATATGCCAATGTCCATGCTTGTATTGATGGGACAAAAAATATAAATAAGCTAGAGTCTCTATTTTGAGACATCTCTGTATCCGTGGTCCTCAAGACTACCCCAGCTTTGGAGATTTGCTGGTGGGATTCACAAGACTCATCGTATAGTCATGCTCGTGGTTATGATTTATTACAGCAAAAGGAGACAAAGCAAAATTGGTACAGGGAAAAGGCACATGGGGCAATCAATGTCCAGGGAAACCAGGGCCAAGTTTCCAAGAGTCCTTTCCACACACATGGTATGCATTTTAAGTTTTCAGCAATGAATTGTTATAACACGTTCACAGTGTGAAATATCGTCTATCCCAGAAGTTCGTTAAAAACTCCGTCCCAAGGTCTTACTGTGGGCTGGTCATGTAAGCTACCTTTTGTCTAGCATGTAGCAAAATTCCAGACTCCCAGAAGGAAAAAGGTGTTCAGCATAAATCCTACTGTTTGCCCGGTTTAGGCACTGTGAGCCAGTTTTAGCAGTTAGGGAATGATGGGAACGCTCCCTAAATCTAAATTTCCAGATGCCAGCCATGGGCCAGCCTTGCAAATAGCACTTTCTAAGGATAGCAGTCTCATGCCTGCTGTGTTAACTCTCCTCTGCACAGTCTCACATTCCAGTGGTGGTAGACATAAGAGTGTTGAAGGAGTCAGGCAAAGGAGTTACTGGATTATAGAGGAAAACTCAATTAACTCAGCCTGGGGGATTCGAGGCAAGTTCATTTGAACAGACAATATTGAGCTGAATCTTGAAGGAGTTATCAGTTTTCCCAAAGTCTTGGGGTAAGGTAAAGGCTTTCATCCATGCAACAGTAACCATATTCATTGTAGGTAAAGAGATTATTAAATTCTGTGTGGTGGGAGCATAGGCATGATGGGGAGAAGGAGGAGATAGGAAAGTAGCTGGAACAAAAGGATGGAGTGTCTTGTAGTTGAGTGGATATAAGGAGTCACTCGAGGCTTGTCAGAAAAGTGAAGTGAAAAATTTGAAAGGTGCTTCTGGTAGCAAGTGGAGAAAAGATTGGAAAAGGAAGAATTTGACAACATAACACTAGATAGGGCTGGGCATGGTGGTTCACTTCTATAATCCCAGCACTTTGGGAGGCCAAGGTGGGAGAATTGCTTGGGGCCAAGAGTTTAAGATCAGCCTGGGCAACAAAATGAGACCCCCCATCTCTACAAAAAATAAAATTAAAAATTAGCCAGGCATGGAGGCCCATGCCTGTAATCACAGCATTTTTGGAAGGTTGAGGCTGAGGGATCACTCAAGGCCAGGGGTTTGAGGCCAACCTGGGCTACAAAGCAAGACCCCATATCTACAAAAAATAAAATTAAAAATTAGCTGGGCATGGTGGTGTGCACCTGTAATTCTAGCTACTCAGGAGGCTGAGGTGGGAAGATCACTTGAGCCCAGGGATTTGAGGCTATAGTGAGCTATGATCATGCCATTGCACTTAAAGCCCAGGTGACAGAGCAAGACTCTGTCTCTAAAACAAACAAATAAACAAACAGGCGAGGAAGCCAGGAGACAAAAGATGATGGAAATGTGACCTGAGGCACCTGTATTAGTCCATTTTCACCATGCTAATAAAGACTTACCTGAAATGGGATAATTTATACAGGAAAAGGGGGTTTAATGGACTTACAGTTCCATGTGGCTGGGGAGGCCTCACAATCAGGGGGAAGGCGAGGAGGAGCAAGTCACATCTTACATGGTGGGCAGCAGGCAGAGAGAGGTTGTGCAGGGAAACTCCCCTTACAGAACCATCAGCTCTTGTGAGACTTATTCACTATCACTAGAACAGCACGGGAAAGACCCGCCCCCATGATTCAATGATCTCCCACTCAGACCCTCCCACAACACATGGGAATTCAAGATGACATTTGGGTGGGGACACAGTCAAGCCATATCAGCACCTATGGTGGGAATAGAATATGAGGCAAACTTCAACCTAGGAGACACAAAAGTCTTCCTCAGAGCTTTAATAAAATAGGGTGTCTGGGTCCCATTCAACTCCTTAGTATCTCTGGACCAAGCATGCTGAAAACTTTATCTTCTGTAGCTACCTTAGTCTGTAATGCTGCCAGTTAAAACTTCAAAGCTGGGGTAGTCCAGTTTATTGACATACCTAAGGATATAGCTATTTTCTATAGAATTTTATCTTTGGTTCTGCAGTGAATTGAGATGCAAAGACATATGGCAGTCTGTCTCAGCCAAATATTTTCATCTAGTCCCAGATGCATCTATCCAGCCAATCTGCTTTCAGTGAACACTCTGAATGTTTCAGAGGATTCACAGTAGTGATTTGCTTCACTTGAAAAGTGCAGGTCAAAGTGTTTGTCAAAAGGTGCAGTAAAGATGGATCCTAATGACGTAAGATGCATGTCAATTTATGCAGTTACTTTTTGGTGGTTTCACATGTATTACGTGTGTGCTTTGTATGTAAAACTCAAAAAATGTTCAGATGTTTTCAGCAAATAACTGTCAGTTAAATGCAAGATATTTTAATAAAATCATTAGTATAATACAGAAGTATACCCTTCCAAGCACCGCTTCCTTCCCTTTTGCTTTTATGTTATATTATAGTATATGATGACAAAAGAGAGACCTGCAAGGTTTGCAAAGTATAATATGAGGATACACATGAATTTCCTGTTCTACTTTCAGATTAACTGAACACTGTGGTGTTTCCTAATAATGTTTATTGGAAAAACAATGAAGAACTCTCTATTATAATAGTTTATCTGCTATTAAAATCAAATAAAATATCTTAAGAATGTGTTAAGGTCAATTGTATTTACAGAAATGTGTTTTCAAAGCTTCCTCTTCTTATATTCCAATGGGAATCAAGAGGTGCGTTTAGTGTTTCCATGAGCTGTGTGATTAATGACTATAGCCAAATATGTTGGGGCAAATGTTCATTGAAGGTTTTTCCATAAGTGTTTACTTAACATACAGTAGACAGGAAACAAACAATCTGTTCAGCCAGACTATTCAAAGATCCCTCCTATTGCTTTTGTTTTTACTACAGCTGGAAAGGGAAAAAGTATGTCACATATATTCCTTCATCTTGCTTCTGAGTAATTTGTTTTGGTGCTGATTTAAAGAGTAATTTAAAATATTTTGTATGAGTTTGAAAGTCTGTGAAATGCATAGGAGTAATTTACAATATAGATAATGAAGCTGTGATTTTTCCAATTATCCTGTCTTTATTCTGTAAAACATCCATTTTGACTTGTTTTATCTTCTCTAAAAATCATTTAGAAGTGGGATCAAAATCTAACTCAGTTTCATACTTTTCAGTCTTGATGAGCCATGTACTACCGAATTATGAACACATAATAGGATTTCCTCTATGCACGACCAGGTAGCCTTGTTTATTCATGACATAACCAGAGAGAAAGAATTAGGTTTAAAATGCCAACCAAAAGAAGCAACCAAATGGATATTCATGGATGCCAGGCCCTAAAACTCACAAATGTTCTCATTAGAAAACCCCTCAGGTTTTTCCTGAGATCCTGTTTACTCTTTGCAAACACAATTAGAGCAAGCAAGTGATCTGTTTTCCAAGTTTGAGGTAGCAAATTCTAGGAGGCACAGAGATGGAGGTTTGTCAACATTTGACTGTAATAGCTGTCAGTGGTGACAGCAAGGGAGAGATACAAAATCATAAAATGCTGCTAAACAATGGGATAAAAAATCAAACCTCAGCTGTCTAGAGACCAAACCTTGTAAGTGCTAGAGTAAGGATATATGCTTGTCTCCTACCTGTCTGCTAAATTTACTGTTTCCTAATAATCTTACTAAAGGATGAGCTTGAATGTTCACTACAAAAACAAGAGTTTGACACATTCATCAGACTTCTCAAATTTCAACTTAAGTGGGAAATGGAGACTTCATCGTTTCTAAGTTTTGGAGTTCCTTTTCATTTGTTCTCTAGAGAAGGAAGGCAGGAACTAAAATAGGAAAGCAAATCTGAGGAAGCTGAGAAGTAGAATCCCATGCAGAAGGCTCCCCAGTGTTAGGCATTCCATTTACTTTCTGTTCTGTGCCAGGATCCCAGAAGCTAATTTAAAAGGGGAGGGAGGGTGCTAATGGCTATTCCAGAAAGTTCTGTTTTGTCCTATGTTATAAATATCTAAAAAATGGTAAAAAATAATATCAAGGAGGAAGAAGTAACACTTATTTAAAAGAAACCAAGAGCTGCTTTGAAATTCTGTTTTGAAGATTTTAATGAAGACAAATCCTTTGATGTAGGTGTTTCTTTTTTCTGATTTACATTTTGGAAGACTGATATGCCTCTGGTTGACACCATTCCCTTAGTGTGTATGTTTTTAAAATACCATTTTTTATCTGGAATCGTTTAATCTATTCTCTGCATGATGTTTGCTACCATTTCTTATCTAGGTTGACATTCCAACACGGATCTTGCATGGGTTTTCAGCAGTTCCTATGTGACTCTTTGTGTTTGCATAGCTACGTCGGGGGTGTAACTTGCTAAGAGCTACTATAGCAAGTGCAAGGAAAATGCAGGTATCTGACATTGACCTAAGTGTTGTGCTAGGAGGTCTTATCTGGTTGTCATAAAGTTTTATTGCTTACCTGGATTATAAACTGCCTCATATATTTTTGGTAATTAAGCAGGATATAGAAATAAAGCAAGTAAAATTGCTTTGTGCAGCTTTGCCTAAAACCATAGGTCTTAGAGCCTGACACATTCTCCAGAAAAGCTATCTGCTTTTGCAGGCAGGATATTTTCATTCCCATTTAAAATATAGGGTAACAAAAGCACTGAGACTTTTTAGAATTATGCTGGATCATACAACCAGCAAATCTACTGGAAAGAATTCCAGCCCAAGAGTCCTGGATTCTTCCTTGCACAGTAGTTTTTTCACTACTTAATTTTGCCTGGTCCGATGATGCTTGTTCCAGAAAGACTGTCAACAATTCATTCATCCACTCATTCAGTCAGTCAATAAACACATTTTGAGTACTATCCAATGGCTAGTAGGGACAACAGTATTACAAAAAGAGATATTTTCTACAGTGATGATGACAATACTGCTTAGATGTGCTTATTACACATTGTGTGGAGGGCAGGAGGGTGTCCACACTCAGCCCTTTATGTACATGAATTTTTTTTAAAGCCTACAGCAATTCAATAAAATGAACACAATGCTACATTTCTCTTGCTCTTGGGTTTCTCCCTGTGGAGTTTTGGCTACTTTGGTCTCTGTGGTCCTTTTGAGCTCTAACATTCTAGGAGTTCAAGGAAAGGTCTAGATGGCAGACATCATGGTAGTGTTTCTCTCTGGGTTCTATGCACCAAAATGTCAGACAATAAGAGATCTTTTAAGTTTACTGTGAAACCAAATAATATCCTCTCTGTCTAGAAGAATTAGTAGCACCTTTCTGAGTTGAAAAGTTTAGGTAATTATGCCTGTGATTGGTAGTGGTAACCTTAAGTTAGTTATTAGAGTTCTAAGTAGTTGAATCATTGTATTATAAGCTGTATTAAATACATTTTGGTTTCTTAGAATGTTATTGTACCAAGGGGAACATAATGGCTATAATTAAATTTCTTCTCCCTTTTTGAATCCATATCTTGCCAGTTCCAAAACCCGTCCATTCATATCTTTTAGTAATAGTTGGGGAGAAGAAGGCTGTTCTTGTTCAGAAACTGAATTTCCAATACTTGTGGCACGCCTTCCCCTACTGACCTACCGAAATGAAAGACGGGGAGTAATGATTAAATCTCATTTTTTCCTCCTGGAGTAGCAGGATAAGCTGGGTCAGCAAGGCCAGTCCCTGCAGACAGCTTTAAAATGCCTTTGTGATTTGATCTCCTTGCCTTCCCATCCATTTCTATAAGTGCCCATCACTGTCATCCTTTAGACCCTGACAAGATTTCAAGGTGAGAACGGTGCAAATGAACAAAAGTGCAGTGATGACTCCTGAGGGTCTTACTTATTAAATGGGTCAGGCAATGAACCAAGACTGGCTTGTAAGCTACAAGGGAGTTTCGCCCATTTACATGAAGACGATCTCATGTATTATTTAACCCGTTCATATACATTGGTGTCTCTTTGCTGTCCAGCGTAATGCAAGTGAAATAAATATAAGCTTACAAGTTAATGAGGTCTGATTTTTATTTTCAAAATAATCTGACAGTCACTTGGTTTCATCTCTTTGGATTCTAGCTTGCTTTTTCAGAACAGCTAGAGAATGTTTATGAAGTGTGCATGTGGAGGGGGCGAGGGAAGGGAATAAAAATGCATTGCTTCAGGGCAGCACATCTGTTTTTAAAAACTCTGAAAGATCTGCCCATTAACCACTGTCACAACTCCTGGTGTTTCCTGCAATTGCATTCCAATCAGAGATGTTCGTACCAGCTCAAGATGTCACAAGTAAACAGATTTAACCCTTATACGTTAGTTTCCTATTCTCGTGCCTCACAGAATTATTTTTTCTTCTCGAGCCGGCAGCACGTTCGTGTATGGTACACATAATGAGTGGTAACACATTTTCTTTCTTTTTCAAACAGATTGGCAGTATGGATTTGCTCAGGCCTTCCCTCACACAGAGGAGGAGGTGGAAATCGATTCCCATGCATACAGCCACAGGTGGAAAAGAAACTTGGACTTTCTCAAGGCGGTAGACACGAACCGAGCAAGCGTCAGCCAAGACTCTCCTGAGCCCAGAAGCTTCACAGACCTGCTACTGGACGATGGGCAGGACAACAACACCCAGATTGAGGTAGATAAATAGTCTCAGTAACTGAAATGGATTGGTGAATATATTTCATGTAGGTGCCCAACTTTTATTACATAAGTTGTCCCTTCATCTCAATCTAGAACTTGATGACAGTGAGTAGTGCGGCAAGAATACTGTGCCTGCTCTCAAGGAATTCATTGTGTAAGAGCATCTTTATTTATTTATTTGTTTTTGAGACGAAGTCTCACTCTGTCACACAGACTGGAGTGCAGTGGCACGATCTCAGCTCACTGCAACCTCTGCTTCCTGGGTTCAAGCAATTCTTCTGCCTCAGCCTCCTAAGTAGCTGGGACTACAGGCACGTGCCACCACGCTCAGCTATTTTTTGTATTTTTAGTAGAGATGGCATTTCACCACGTTGGCCAGGCTGGTCTGGAACTCCTGACCTTAGGTGATCCACCCACGAAGGCCTCCCAAAGCTCTGGGATTACAGGCATGAGCCACCTCTCTTGGCCCTGTGTAAGAGCATCTAAGTGCCATAAGCAAATCATCCCAGTGCCATGTGATATGTACAATGAAAGTATGCAGGCTGTAGTGTGGCATGAAGGAGAGTGTGAGGAAACTGCTTGGGATTGAGAGTTGGGGTGCTGCCAAAGAGGCTTAGCCTAGAACTGGGCATTTAGGTGGGGCTTGACAGATTGAGAGGAGTTCACCTAATTGATGACCTGTTGATGGGAAGAGGGAGGGGCATGCCAGGCAGAGTCAATTTCCTCTGCAGCGGCTGAGGTGTAGAATGACATCTCCAGGACTGTCTCATAGGGTGGCCGCTGGTTCCAGTTTGCTCGTGGCCAAGAGGTTTTCTGGAACGTAGGACGGCTTCCAGTGTTAAATACGGAAGAGTTCTGGACAAACTGGAATGATGGGTCTCTCTGACTGAGTTATTCTTTATTATGGTTGCAGCTATGAAGTGGAGGGAGGAGAATGGTCAGAGAACAGTTTGCAAAGTACAGACATGTGCAGAGGGTGCATTTTAGGCACATTTGAAGGTTGCTCGAAGGCCTCAAAGGTGGTGTTACATTTCTCAAGTTTCTGTAGGCCTTAGCACTGCAAATCACAAAATACGACCTTGTTTGTAAACTAGGTACAACAGAAACAAGCAAGTAAACTGGTAAAAAGCGAAGACCACCCAACTGAGAACAAGCAGAGGTGATTTATCCAGTTTGCTCGGGCACGGCTTCGGCTGCCATCACTTGTTTTCAGCAGAGATATGAAGGCAGGTTGGGGAGTGGGAAGGCTTTTAGTGAAAAATAGAAGGTTCAGATGCACTCTGATTGGAGGTTGTTGGCATGGCAAACCTGGAGGTGAGCTAATTAGAAACAGCATGTTTGTTTGTTTGTTTTGAGACTGAGTTTCGCTCTATCGCCCAGGCTGGAGTGCAGTGGCATGATCTCAGCTTACTGCAACCTCTGCCTCCTGCATTCAAGCCATTCTCCTACCTTAGCCTCCTGAGTAGCTGGGGTTACAGGTGTGCACCACCACACCCGGCTAATTTTTGTATTTTTAGTACAGACAGGGTTTCACCATGTTGGCCAGGCTGGTCTTGAACTCCTGACCTCAAGTGATCCACCTGCCTCGCCCTCCTAAAGTGCTTGGATTAAAGGCGTGAGCCACCGCACCCGGCAAGAAACAGCATCTTATGTTACTAGTTTGAGGAACATCTTTGGCTTTTAATGGTTGGTCCTGAGAGAGATATGAAGACAAAGAAATAGAGAAGCTCTCAGTTACTAAGGAAGTCCTGACCTTTCCGGGCTCACTACTGCCAAGGCTGTGTTGTGGCTTCCTGAACTGGCTGCTGGAGAGGTTGCATCAGTGTTCTATTGTCACGTATGGTCTGCTCATTGTCTGCTGGTACATTCCCTCTCAACCTGAAGTTTCAGTTCCTACATTCTCTGAGCTGACAGGCCTATGATTTTTAAGAACCAGGTAGCATCCTTTTTACTGCACCACAGTCCCTGAAATACTCATTATTTAAGGAAAAACTCAGCTTCCTGAAGCAGATACTACCTAGTCCTGCAAATAGTATCAAGGCATCATTTTGTTCCCTCACATTGAGAGAAATCTTCAGAAGATCTGAAGCCTAGGCTGTGGGGATTCAGTATATTGGAAAAAGACAGCAATTTCTCGAACCCCGCTCCGTGGCATTAGCTATTATGCAGCTATGGTGTTCGCAGGCTGCCCCAGCCAGGTCCCTTACCAGGCAATGGTGGACGTGTCAGGAGCAGAAGTCTTCTTATGTCTCTAAGAGGATATTCTGACTCCTGCAGAGTGACCTGCTATTTTGGCAATGATGATGTCATAGCAACTTGGGGTAGGCAACATAATTGCCACTCTTTAGCTGGGGTGTAGTGTCAAGAAAGGAGAACTGAATAGAAGCAGAGGCGTATACTCTCTGCCCAGAACTAGGACTCGATGGATATTGAAAGGGAACAACACATCACTATTCGGCTAAAAGCCCAGACTTTACCATGACGAAATGCACAAAATCTGCACCAGTACCCCCTAAGTAGGTAAAGATTTTAAAATTTTTTTTAAAAAGAAAGAGGAGAACACAGATTCCAAGAACTCTGTGATCTCTCCTGTGGGGTGCTGAATTTTCTTAAACACAGATTGTGAGAACTCCGTGATCTCTCTCGTGGAGTGCTGAATTTTCTTAATCATTTATAAAATAAGGAGTCTCTTTGATTGGGGATATATTAACACGCCTGCAAATACAATCCCAGGGGTTACTGTAGCCGTAATTTTGTTATTCAGCCTATTTTTCCACTTCCTACCTTAACAGAGGGAGACCACGAAGTGTCAGTAGTTTTGAATCAGTAAAAAGACGGCAGAAGGATGGCCCAGGGGACTGTTTGGTGGGTACGCACCCAGGGCTAAGATCTGCCAGGTGCTGTGTAGATGCTGTCTTGTTTGGTCCTCACAGCAGTCTCGAGAGATTTGTGTCCCCCTGTTTTCTGGGCAATTTCAATGATTCTTTTACATGAGGGCAATTTCAGATTTAGGTTTTAGTATTTTCCAAGGTTTCCCATTAATGAGTATTCAAAGCCAGCTGGTATTCAAATGCAGGCTTTGCCAGGCTCACAAGGTTGATCCTTTAGACTTGACGTTGCTCTTTCTAGCAAAAGGAAAGACAAATGGCACTTGAATTATGTAGTGATTTTGAACAGCGGCAGCCCCTGGGTATCCATATGAGGGTAATTGTGGGGTTTCAGTCTGGCTCAAAAAAGACTTGTCTTGAAGCTAGAGTTGCATACTAAGAATACTGCCTTTATTTCAAGATTCACTTAGTTTGATGGAGTTCTGGGGATTGATGGAGATTATTGGGATCTAAAGCTCCCCAAGTAACTCGTTGGCACTGCTACTAGTTTTGGAAACAAAAATCTACCTCTGAAAGTTTGGAAAGTGTACGAGGCCATTTTTGCCTTCCTGTAAAGAAATACCGAAACTGGGTCATTTATAAAGAGAAGAGGTTGATTTAACTCACGGTTCTGTAGGCCATACAGGAAGCATGGCTCCAGCATCTGCCTGGCCTCTGGCGTGAACTCAGGAAGGTTTCAACCATGGCAGGAGGCAAGGCAGGAGCAGGCCTGTCACACGATGAGAGCAGGAGCAAGAGAGAGCGAGGGGCACAGTGCTGCACATTTTCAAACAACCAGATCTCTCCTGAACTCACTCATCACCAAGGGGATGGCACTAAGCCATTCATGAGGGATCTGCCCTCATGATTCAGACACCTCCACCAGGCCCCACCTCCAACACTCGGATTACATTTCCAAATGAGATTTGGAAGGGACAAATATACAAACCATATCAGAAAGGTTTACTTATCCTGGCCCTTGAAATGGTGTTTGTGGGCCAGGCACGGTGGCTCACACCTGTAATCCCAGCACTTTGGGAGGCCGAGGCAGGCGGATAGCCTGAGGTCAGGAGTTTGAGATCAGCCTGGCCAATATGGTGAAACCTCATCTCTACCAAAAGTACAAAAATTAGCCAGGTGTGCTGGCGAGCGCCTGTGATCCCAGCTACTCAGGAGGCTGAGGCATGAGAATTGCATGAGCCTGGGTGGGGAAGGTTGCGGTGAGCCGAGATCCCACCACTGCACTCCAACCTGGGCGACAGAGCGAGACTAAGTCTAAAAAAAAAAACAAGGTAAAAAAGGTAATTGTGAACACGGTTGCATCTCTTTTGGAAATAGTTTTGCCTAATTGTTCAACAGAAATAAGAAAGAAAGGAACCAAATGGTTATAAAGTGAATACTCTGTGCCTGGCATTGTTACAAGATCTCGCTTCTCGTTTTGGTTTATATTGCTAAACAGAAACAATAAGCTAGAAAAAGTTCTGTGTGCTTTTTTCCTTTAGATGCTTTCAAAGTCGGTTTCAGGGATCAGAATTATTTTGTCTTGCAGCCCTGGCTGCAGTAGTGGCTGTTAAAATTATGTGTATCACAGTGAGACAAAAACCACCCAGAACGGTATTCCTCAGATGTTCTCCTCATTTTTTTCATTGCCTAGACTTTATATTCTACTTTCACTTAAATAGAACAGCAACAACAACAAAAATCCCAAACCAAAACGAGACAATCGCATGTTTACTGTTTTGACACAAAGGCTGTTATTCTCTTCACTTGGTACTTGGTGACAGTATTTTTTCTGGCTCTTCACAAGAACAGATAATGGAAGGATGATAAAACTTGGTATCCCAGTTAAGTAATTCTTCCAGTTAAGGTTTTGTTGTTGTCATTGTTTTCATTTTCTAATATTCTTCCCATGAACATATAAAATCTCTAGAAGCCAAGTGTATAACCTGTTGAATAAGCAGGAACCCAACAGATGGCAAATGCCACTATTGATCTGAATGTTGATTTCTGTGAGACTTTTCTTCTTCTATTTCCTCTGTTCATTCATATGGACATATAACCACTTAGCCAGATGAGAAGTAAAGTACCTTCTGCTGATGTGTAGGTATTAAAAATGAGGTGTCCTGAAATAGTCACTGGATGTGCCACTTTGTATAATTATTTTGGGAATATAAAGGTTTACAGGGCTTTCAGGCAGGATTGGATTCCATTCATGACTTGGCCTCGTTGGAGTGGCCTTCACTGAATTCCACAACTTCAGGGACACATGTGTAAATGAGCAGGGCAAGCATCTTCCCCTGGAAGCTGGCCACCTTCCCATTATCTGGCAAGAAGCTCTTGTAGCAAGGATAGCACCTCACGGGATGGAGAGAGCTTCAGCAGTGTTGGCTGAAATTACTGATGCTTCATAAAGCTCAGTTTCACCAGCCCACTGCTGTAGAACAGTGTTGATCATGTACAGTTCTTCACTTTATAGAAATCAATCACAGAGTCCTTTGTGACATGCTAGACCAAATACGTGGTTTTGAACACTTATTCACATGCAATATTGGAAGTCTCATATTCGCACTCTTGGGACACTGAAAGTGTTTATGAAAAGGACTGTACTGTGTGATTTTTGCCTTGATTCAAAAGCAAAAGCCTCTGGATGACTGAAGAAGGGAGGTTTTAGAAATAGGGATTAGGGATCATATTAGTGTAGTTTCATGATCAAAAGTGACTCAGAGATTGGGAGCTAGGCCAATGCCTCTGAAACTTTAACAAGCTTTCAAATCACCTGGGAATCTGGTTAAAATGCACATTCTGATTTCTTAGTTCTAGGCTGGAGCTGGTCTGATATTCTGTTTCTAATAAGGTCTCAGGTGATACGGTTGTGGGCAGGCCACAGGTCACACTTTGGGTTGTAAGGATTTAGCTATTAGTTTTGAGAGCAGAAATCTTGGATTAAATTTAGGTGCCTGCCAACAGTATGTCTTATGGAGTTCTCATTCTGGTACCTAATTAAAACTTTCAGTTGTATCCAGCAACTGTTGTATTATTCATGTGCATTAAAGTTCATATCTGAGGAAAGTACAGTCAAGAATGATCAACAAATATATGTGACAGATTTAGCTAAAAAGTAGAGATAAACAGTTTTTCTCTTAAATACATATCTAAAAACTCTCTTTGATCTTCGGCTATCACACATACACTGCCAGTTGTGTTGGCATCTTATTTTTACAAATTGTGCGATATGTTTCTTTAAAAATTTTACCAGTTGCTAATTGCTATATACAAGGTCATTGCATGGGCTCTAATAGCTGATTGCAGCCTTTAACTAGAAAATCTATTTGAGAGGAAGTAAGTCATCAGCAAATATTTAATCTAAAAAAAGAATGTAGGCCAGGCATAGTGGCTTACGCCTGTAATCCCAACACTTTGGGAGGCCGAGGCAGGTGGATCACTTGAGGTCAGGAGTTCAAGACCAGTCTGGCCAACATAGTGAAACGCTGTCTCTACTAAAAATACAAAAGTAGCCGGGCATGGTGGTGCATGTTGTAGTCCCAGCTACTCAAGAGGCTGAGGCAGGAGAATTGCTTGAACCTGGGAGGTGGAGGTTGCAGTGAGCCAAGGTCGTGTCACAACACTTCAGCCTAAGCAATGAAAGTGAAACTCTGTCTCAAAAAAATAAAAAAAAATGTGATGGTGTTGATGATTACTTTATGAAGAAAAAACAAATTTTGTAAGGTTGATGTGGACAGAGTCTCCATGTTATGTTTGCAGTATAGAGATGATATGGTTTGGCTGTGTCCCCACCCAAATCTCTTCTTGAATTGTATAGCTCCCATAATTCCCATGTGTTGTGGGAGAGACCCAGTGGGAAATAACTGAATCACAGGGGCGGACTCTTCCCATACTGTTCTCATGATGGTGAGCAAGTCTTATGAGATCGGCTGGTTTCATAAAGCAGAGTTCCCTTGCCTGTCGCCATGCAAGACATGACTTTCCTCCTCCTTCACCTTCTGCCATGATTGTCAGGCTTCTCCAGCCATGTGGAACTGTGAGTCCATTGAACTTCTTTTTCTTTATAAATTACCCAGCCTTGGGTATGTCTTTATCAGCAGCTTGAGAATGGACTAATACAAGAGAGTACATTGGATCATCCTTAGATGTGGAAAATCTTACTCCTCATCTGTATTTTAAGCCTACAGAAGCTCACTCAATTTCAGAGGTCTGAAAGTGACAATAATGAATATAACTATAAAGGAGCAGTAAGACATCATCCCACTTCACAGAAATGGAGTGATAAAATTTTGTTTAATGTTGCTATGCTGGTTCTGTCTTTACACTACTATCATGCTCAGTGAGTTCCTAGAAGAAAACCCTTATGTACCAGAAGAATGTGATAGTGTAGATTTTTGACATTTTTCAAAAGTATCCTTTGACATTGAACAGACCTTTTGCTATATCTATTATGAATGTGAAAATGTGATGGAGTTTTTGTGTGTGAAGTATTTCCTTTTGGGGGACTCTTAAACTGGTAGATGTTTAACATGTGGCTGCAAAATCAGAAAATTATGCAAAGGGAAGGCAAAGATTAATCCTGAAGAAGTGCACATCTTGGACCTCAAAGTGAACTGAAATCTTCCAAATGCTTGTAGGTGTCAGATTGGCTTGCACAGAGAATGAAAGCATGTGAAAGCATGCAGTTGAAAAGGAGAAATATTGCATAGGTTCATGAACAGGCAGAAGGAGACCTTTGTTCTGTAGAGAGGCAGGATTAATGCAGCGATGAGGTGTCATCTGAACCAAGTCACAAAGAAAGTGTCAGAAGATAGCCAGGTGTCAAGGTCACACTAGATAGCGTGTTTTACACAGATAACCAGGAGCAAGATTTTAAACTTCATTGTGTATGACACTAAGGTGTTTGAAATTTATCAGGAAGGTACTTGGAAACTGCTATACAATATTAAATACAGAAAGGCAAGTTGGCATTGATGCTCCTACCCGATAGCTATGGGAACTGGATCAGAAATCCCAAATCTAGCAGTGAAAAAGATGAGTTAATTTAGCTTAGTGTGACGTGAGATAGTGGTTAGGGGAAAGGCTATGGATGAGCATATGAATTTCGGAAATATTTCGATTTCTACTCATTAATTTAAATTAATCAATATTGCTGAAATTTTGCGTGACCTTCTGTTCCTTGCTTGATTCTGAAGGTTAATTGCAGGTCTCCGCCATTGCCTTTCCTGGCAGAGTGGCCTGATGCTACCTTGACAGCCCCTATCTAATGTGGGTTGAGAACTGGCCTCATTTCTTCCACTCTGTATTGCCAAAGGTTGTGTGTTAACTGACAGCAAAATCTATTTCAGTCTTTTCTATTTGGGTAATTTGCAAAAACACATGGATTTTAAACTTCTGATTTTTCTCCCATTCATTTTCGTTTAGCATATTGATGAGGACTTTACTTTGCAAAGAAGAAAGTGTACCGAAAATAGTAAATCAGACAGAAGTGATATCTGCAATTATTGCTCACCCTCTAAAAAGATAATGAGGATTAAAATAGAGTATCATATATCTTGCTCGATTATAGATTATTCTTAGCTTGACATGTCAGCTCTTTATTGAAACAAAAATGGAAAAAGATCCATAACTGTCCTTCAAAGAGTTCCATGAAGAATAACTGAATTTTCTCTTTGATGCTTCACTGTGAGCTAATTGAGTTTACTGATAGTCATGGCATGAAAATAGTCTTTAGAATGATACATGCAGGTTGTAGAATTATTAACTGCATTAGTCATATAATTTATTTTCAGAACAAGAATTATGTTTCAGGGTGAATAATATTCTTGCATTCTCCATGTTCAAAGAGAAATCTCATATTTAATCTCCCCATTCCCCAAGGGATCCTAAGATTAATTATATGATCATCACATCAAGTTTTTTCTACTTTAATTTCATAGCCATTCATGAGGACTTTAATATATCCTTACTCTGCATTAAATAGTGACAGTAATAGGGGAATTTGAATATAGAGAATGCCAGGTAACAGTTAATCAGCTGACTTTCTATTTTATCATTTTGCAAACATATTTCTCTTCTTTGCCTATACTAATTTCCAAGAGGACATATCAAATATACTCAGATGAAAATTATTTTCAATGTGAAAATTAGAGTCCAGCCCCAATGTCACAGGTCTAAATATTTGTCTAGTTGATTTTTTAAAATCATGTTAAAGTTCATTGTTTTTGTAGTTCAGAATATGTCCATTCTTTCTATGTTGAACAAAGGACTCAGGATGAAGGAGCAAGTGGCCATTGAGTATGGGCTGGAACTCAGGAGCAGGGAGGTCAGAAGATGCAGGAGGCCTCCGTTCTCCTGGTGGCTCATGGAGAGGCATGCTTGTGCCAGAGTGCAGCTGGATGTACCCACAGAGGGACGGTACTCCTGGGAAGGAATTCTTTGCTCTCCCAAGCATGGGAGAAATTCATACAGGGAAATTCACATTTGAGGATCCCACACAATATGGTCCAGGCTTAACCGCCAGCAGTTTAGCAAAGTGTGAAAAATGTCATCCACCAGCACCTAGACTGGGGTTACCAGGTCTCAAGGAATATTGAATTCAGCTCAGCTCCTGTCCCTGTGGGGACCATAACTCATCTTCTTAGCTATCTGTTTTCCTGGCGATAAGGAGAGAGCTTCCGGGATCATTCACTGGGCAATCCCATTCCATATCAGTGGATTAGACCTTAAAGACTAGGTTTTCTTCCTGTGATTTTCAGAATCACAAATGGAATAATGAATTGATTGTACCTCAAAGGCTAGATAAATCTGAGTTGACACAGACATGCTGATAGCATTATTTTTATTACTGCATCTGGGGGAATATCAGAGCCACTACTTATTTCCATGAAGATCCATAATATGATGAATCTACTCTGTCCGTGAACTTACATCATCTTTACAAGGAATAATGCTAGTTGGCTACACGAATCACAGTGAGTCTTTGCCATTTATTTTATCATACAAATTAATGTGTACTCAACAATTTAGCACCAATTCATTGAAAACATAAAGGATGACAGTGTCTGATAAACAGTGATGTTCTGTAACTGTATATGACAACCATAAGTTTCTATGAACCTTCCCCAAAAATGTCTCATGTGTCTTTGTCAAATATTGTGACTTAGATGGAAACACTATTAGGTCTACACATCGATAGGCCATTACAAATAGAGGAGGCATTTAATTTTTTCTCTGATTATCTAAACATATGTATGAAAATTTGTGTTTCTATTTTTAAGCAATGATGCATAATACACTCTGCTAAATATTCAGGGAGTTATACTTCACCTTGTATTTCTGAAGCAGATCTAAGATAGATAAGGGAATAAGGGTCTCTCTCTCTCTCTCTCTCTTTTTTTTTTTTTAGATGGAGTCTTGCTGTGTTGCCCAGGCTGGAGTGCAGTGGCGTGATCTCTGCTTACTGCAACCTCCACCTCCCAGGTTCAAGCGATTCTCCTGCCTCAGCCTCCTGAGTAGCTGGGATTACAGTGCCACCACCACACCCAGCTATATTTTTTTGTATTTTTAATAGGGATGGGGTTTTGCCATGTTGGCCAGGTTGGTCTCATACTCCTGACCTCAGGTGATCCATCCACCTCGGCCTCCAAAAGTGTGCTGGGATTACAAGAGTCAACCACCGCATCTGGCCTGATAAGGGTCTCTTTGTAAAAATATTTGCATGTCTAATCCACGCATAGCTTTTGTGTTTGTGATAAAAACATTTGCTAACGTGTCACTCTATGCTCTATTAAAGAAGGCATGAAATACTCGAATGTTCAAGAAAAGATGGTAACATTTAGAATGAAAAGAGACTGCCTTAGTTTTCTTTTTGTATTTCCCTGAAAGAAAACATTTCTGTTCATGCCCAAGCAATGCATAGATGTATAAATCTGTCTAGAAACAAAAGCAGTGAACTTGGCAGCCTTTGGGAATAGTTGTTTTTAGTTATTGTCTATATGTTATCTCAAACTTTAGAGATTAAATTGAAGTAATAGTTTGGAATCCATTGCACTGAATTGAAGGAATGCAATAAACTATTATGGCTGGAACTATTTTGCTTTTACAAGTAATTTCTAACTCTTTTATAAACTTATATATTTATGCAATCTTTATCTTAAAGAGCAAAGCTATGTAAATCACTAACATTCGCCTTTTAGATGATATCTAGAGATCTGTCCCTATCAATCTGTTTATCTATCTACCTAGCTATCTACCTGCCTACCTAGCATCTATCTCTTTTATTTTGAATTCACAATGCAGTTCCTGTTTGTGCCCAAAACAATTTGAAAGAAAAACTTACAAAGCAAACTTCTATTAATTTGTTTAAATTTTTTTAAATTCACGTGTTATATCACCTCTTATTAAGGAAATCTTTTAGGTACTTCCAAAACTGAAGATGTTTTATTTCATAATAGGATTTTCTACCTAAAAGTAATGCTGCCTGATCTTTTGTGGTTTAATGAAATTTTTTTATAATTTTCAAAGATGAATGCATTGATTTTGATTTTTGGATTTTTTCCCAAGAGTATTTAGGTTATAATACTCCTCCTTTTTCTAAGATTATAGTGCTTTGCACAGTGTTTATTATTTGAATGGAAATCTTTACTTGTTCTGTCATTTAAAACTAGTATAAAGTAAAAGCTAATTTAAAATTCTATGCCTTGAAAATGTTTACAAAGTATCTCGCCAAACTTTCTCAAAGAACTGAAAACAATTCATTTGTCCATTGTAAATAGGATTATAGAATTATCTGTTATATTAAAAACCAGGTATAAATGATCATCTTCTTTTTCCTTAATATATTTTAATAAAAATTGACTTAACTTCCCCTGTCCACTGAGTAATCAGATACTGCTTTATTTCATTTACAAGTAAATGGAATTAATCTTCATCAGAATAGAAGAGTGTCACATTCAAATGGGAGAAATGTAGTTAAATAAGGCTTTGTAAGGAAACAACTATGAATATAGAAATGTGCTAGAACAAAATTATAAGTATTCATTAGAAATTTTTCTCATGTTACCAATTGTACCCAGATTATAGTAAAATTATCTCCTAAAGGCAAACACACTTTTTAGAGAAATCTTTGTATATTCACTATTCCTCAAAAACTCTATGGAAAGTAATATTTTCTATCGTATACCTAAGGAAATAAAATGAATTAGTACATTCAGAAGTCTCCCCTTCCCCTTCCCCTTCCCCTTCCTCTTTTCTTTCCTTCCTTCCTTCCTTCCTTCCTTCCTTCCTTCCTTCCTTCCTTCCTTCTTTCCTTCCTTCCTTCCTCTCTCTCTTTCTTTCTGACATCAACCCATCCAAGGTAAATCTTTTGATTGCAGGAGGCCTTACTGAAGCAGCTAAGGCTCAGTTACTTATTGGTCCATAAGTAACTTAAATATAAATTAAAATTACTTTTGCCATGAGAGTTGAAATGTTATTTTGCTCCCTTGAATAAGTTTGCTATGGTTTGAGCAGATTTAGAATGCATTTAATAGGCTTTGTTCAGATAGTTTTGTTGCTGAACAATAATTATAACAGCCATTTCAAGGATTTTAAAACATTTTGCTTTGTCCGTGTGTATCTCTTACCTTGTCACACAGAGAGAATGTGATATATTCTGCACACAATCAAAGTCATTTGCATAAAAGGACAAAAGAAAAAATAAGTCTATTTTTATCTTTTCCTTAAGGACAATGTTGAAACATTTCAAAGGGAACTTTTTTTTTTTTTGGTTAGTGATCACTGGTGAATGTAAATTACAGTAAGTGGTAAATGGCTGTGGCACTGTTCCTCCTGATTTTCTATTGACTTTTTAAATGTTGATCAGAAAGAATCAAGGAAGAGAAAATGATTTCCAACTTTGAAGCAGTCCGTGAAATAAAGCCAGAAGTGAGTTGACAGCAGGGAATCAGAATGTGGGAAAAACATTAATTTTCTCACTTTGCTCCATTTTATTCCAAAAGAGGTTTCTCCCAGTCTCTGCTCAATGGCTACCTTACCAATGTATCATTGTCTTCCTTTGGGCTGCAGTTGCAAAATTAGGAACTCAAGAACTTGCCATAGTAAGCAGTGTTTTTAAAAATCCTTATGTCTAGGCAAGGTTGGAATATACTAAAGTGTTTTTTTTTTTCAAAGCATCTAAAGAGAAATTTGGTAATTTGTATGTGTGTGCATGTGTCTGTGTGTTTGTGTGTGAATTTGTGTATGTTTGTATGTGTATGTATGTGCACACTCAGTGTGTGTGCATTATTTTGAAGGACTTTAATTAAAAATGACTTTTGTGGGAGGAATTAATGGTGGCTTGGATAGCCCTTATACGTGATACTTATTGTCCTCTTCATTTAGATGTTATTTCACTGAGCATTACAATCAATATAAACTAAACAGGTACATGGAAGACTGGCCAAGACTCCATTTTGCTCCACTGAATTCCTTAAACTTTATATGCTCTCTAGTTTGTGGCTCTGGAAGACAGGGCAGAGAGACAATGAAAAGAGACCAAGTATATGGCTCACGCCTGTAATCCCAGCACTTTGGGAGGCTGAGGCGGGCGGATCATGAGGTCAGGAGATCGAGACCATCCTGGCTAACACGGTGAAACCCCGTCTCTACTAAAAAAATACAAAACACTAGCCGGGCGCGGTGGCCGGCGCCTGTAGTCCCAGCTACTCGGGAGGCTGAGGCAGGAGAATGGCGGGAACCCGGGAGGCGGAGCTTGCAGTGAGCTGAGATCCGGCCACTGCACTCCAGCCTGGGCGACAGGGCGAGACTCTGTCTCAAAATAAATAAATAAATAAATAAACCAAGTGTAATCGATTAAAATAAAACAGGGATCAGAAAATTATGAAAAGGTAGAGAGAGGATAGGATGGTGAACCCAACGGTCTGGGCACCATGAATGAAAATCTCCCTCTCATCCTCATTGGCCTCCTTCCAATACAAGCACGTACATTCCCGGGAGCTTGGCCACTTTGGTCAGTTCCAACCGTCGTGTTCACTCTGTTTTCTTATTGGCAAATTTGCCCTCTCAATCAAGTGTTTCTTTTTACTAAGAACTCATATACTAGTAACGACTTGTGTCATCTGAAACCATTCCCCATGTCACCATTACAGTAAAGCCATCGCGAGTATAAAGTGCATTCTCTTCTGGAAAAAGTGGAAGGGCCTCTCTATTTAAATCAAAGTTTGGCAAATGAAACTCTCTGGATATCGCTTTAAACCGGGAAGCCATGAAATGACTGGACTGTTTCAAAAGACCAAGTCTGGGGAAGATCTAACTGAGATTGGAATCTCCTTGAGAAAAGAAACAATGCTGGGTACTTCGCTGATGTTCATAAAGCATCCATTGATTTGAAGCGACTTGTATTGGATGTAGGGAAAGCAGTGTTTAACTGAGGGTTAGACATAAAACCCAGAAACGAGAGAGAGGCAACTTCCTTTCTGACCAAGAAAACCAAGACTCATTTGTGGTTTGGACTGGAAGTAAAACGGAGTCCATGTGACAAGAAGTAGAACAAGGTTGCTAACAAAAGCCTGACATTTTTCCTTGACCATTTCCACATTGAAATGAACAGTGAAGTAGAATATGTGATTATAGCTTGGCCACTGGGATTCTTTGTCTAGCAGTAGATTTGTTTTCACACTCAAATTATCTGGGTACCATTTTCTTCCGCAAAAGAATAAATTGATGAAAAACAGAGAAAAGTAAGGTAGTCACAGAGGAACTGAGAAAGTGTTTGCCTGGTGGCCATGGTGTCAAAATCTGTCTACTCTCAGGCACAGGACAGTGCTTAGTACCTTCTGGAAACCACTGTTGTCTACTAGAGTCCTCATTAACCTACGCTGATCAAAGCTCAAGCTACCTGCACATATTTTCTTCTTCCTCCTTCTCCTATGTCTTGGATGAGTTACAGACTTGAGGCTGTCCACATACAAAATAAGAGTCAGAGGAAGCAGCATTTATATTAGCAACCTCGCTCCTTGCAGAATTCTGGAACAGAGCAAAGTGAAACCACCAGCAGTTTCCAAAGACAGTGAGGGGGCTTACAGGGCAAGTGTCTTCCTGGCTTTACACGCTGCAGCTTCTGCTCCACGTTGGTCATTTTGCTTCCGAGGTGGCTGTTTTTGCCTACTTTGCTGATTTCCCCTCTGCTTTCCCTCCTAGGCAATCACAAATTGAAATGCTGCAAAGCACACATGCCTGGAGAAAGAGAGAGGCAGAGAGAGAGAAATAGGGAGAGAGAACAGAGAAGCACCGTACTGATTCCCGTCGTTGTCTGGAGTGACAGACAACCTGAAGTCACTGCTGTGAATCTTAAACTGCCCTCCCTGAGTGCTGATGGGACTTTCTCAGTAGGGAGCAGGCATCACAGTGCTTCTGGGTGGCAGGGGCCATTGGGCAGCTAGGTAGAAGAAAGGGAACAAGGTTGATCAAAACACGGGACCCTTCCAGGGCTGTGCACCCACTTGCTCCTTGTAGACTCATTCATGACCCCCTCAGGTTCCTTTCATGCAGTAATCCATCTCTTAATCTCCTCAGAGTATCAAGAAATACCTGTTTCCAAGTTCCCTCGTGATGCGAACAATCTGAAATTTCTCTTTCCATCTTCCTGAAGTATTATGTATCTGCCTAGTTCTCACATGAAGAAATCAAATTCCAGTTTTAAAAAGGGCTCTATTAACCACTATTTTGGATTGATTACTCCCTTTGCCCTCACACAGACTTCCTCCTAACAGAATTCATCTGAACAAATAGTAGAGGAGGTTTCCACTTCCTCAATTACTAGCATATACCAAATTTGTTTTGTTGAGTTTGTGAAAGTTACCTGGACTAGAGTTCTAAGGATTTCAAACTCTTCGGTTCCATTTTTTTTTTTTTTCATTCTCATATTTAAAGATAATCACTGCACTTAATTTGATGAGCAAATTCAAGTGGCCTTGGAGTCATACAGGTAAATAGTCCAGGTGTTACAAGAAAGAGAAAGACAGAAGACCACATAGCATGAGTTATCTTAAGGGATTTTCTTTCTGGATGCAGGAAAACAGTGGGGAATGGGGACCATGGGGGCCACAGGGAGAACGCCCAGCCTAACAGGACAGCCATTAACCAGCTGCAGAGGATTAGGGGCATGTAGGAACCTGGGCCCAGCATGCCAGATCTCCTAGTTTCTCCAGAGACATCCAAATGCTTACATAGTGCCTATTCATTCACTATTTCATAGTCATATGTAGCCCAACACAGTGATGGCAAAAGAAAATATTTCTACAGGGCCATCTCTCCAATGGGCCCCCAGCTGCTATTGCTAGGACACACCACGCAAATGACTTATCACCTTCCTCGTGTAAACTCACTAGGCCGTCTCTCCAGAAAACCTTTTATTCCAGATTCCAGGGGACACTTCACTGCTGTCTACCTGTTTTCCCCATACTATGTTGAGTTGAAATCAGTAAGATACATGATTCTTGGATATATATTCCAGACTTCTTCTCTGCTATTGTCTTATACTTATTTTATATGAGCACTATCCAGATGAAATACTTCATTTTTCTTCTATTAAAAACAAATCATTAAAAATAAGAAATGGAAGATAGTTTTAGAGCTCTCATCTCCACTAGTGATTTTGAAGAGAGTTTCCAAGATCATGTTCATATTTCTCTGAAATGTTAGTTTTTGAAATTGCAGTCACAGGAAATTTACTGCTTGCTTATAATCAGTTTGCTACTCCAAGTTTGCAGAAGTATTTAAACATATGGAGAAAAAAGCTCACATCTACTATTAACTGCCTATAAATACTGTCATTTGAACAATGATATTTCTTCACATAATCATTTTTTGTTCTTTATTAAGACTGAAACATTTTAGACTTGCCAGCAAGACTTTAGAAAGTCAACATGATTTGAAACATTGGCAAAAGATTCAATTTCTAATAAGACAGTAGCTGTTCTATGGTGATTACTAGTTTACTAAAAATAAACAAATGGGGTTAAATTGTAGGATCATGTGAACACCAAGTATGTGGATTGAGTATATATAAAATAGCTATAACTATTTCTAAATTGTGCATAGATTTGAAGGGAAAAGAAAGAATGCTACCCAGCTAAATAAAAAGTAAGGAAACTTGGCTGGATATGGGGGCTCATGCCTATGATCCCAGCACTTTGGGAGGGCAAGGCAAGAGGATTCCTTTAGCCCAGGAGTTTGAGACCAGCCGGGGCAACATAGAGAGACAGGATATCAATTTAAGAAAAATTTGTTAAATAATGAAGCTCAACCAAATAAAAAAGAATGAAAACTGACTGTTTTTGGGGCAAACTTTGACTCCGAGAACTGGTGGCATTTCTTTTCATGATTATAACAATTTCTACAGATATAGCTAGCTGGTATCTTACACAAGAGACTGGTTTTAGAGGTGTGATGAAGTAACTCGGTCCAGTGTAGACTGAGAAATTACAGGCAAGGCCAGGGTCAGGACCCACATCTTCTATTTGTAGCTACTGATTTTAGCAGACTCTTTCCCCTGCACCCCCACACTGCAACCCTTTGTACTGGTTCTTGGTAATTGAGGCCTGGTGCTATGAACCGAATTTTATTCACTTAAATTCATATGTTGAAGCCCTACCCCCAATGTGATTGTATATAGAGATAGGGTTTTTATGAGGCAATTAAGGTTAATGACATCATAAAGAAGTCCTAATCTGATAGGATTGGTGGGCTTATAAAAAGAGAGGGAAAAAGACATCTCTCTCCATTCACACACATTGAGGAAAGGCCATGTGAGGACGCAGTGGGAAAGTGGCCATCCGAAGACCAGGAAGAGAGTCCTCACAAGAACCTGATTATGTTGGCACCTTGACACTGAACTTCCAGCCTCTAAAAATTGTGACACAATGAATTTATGTTGGTTAAGTCGTCTAGTCTATGTATTTTGCTATGGCCGCTAAGCAGCCATGGCAGCACAGGCATATTAAGACTTATATACGTGGAAAAATGTTCTATTACACAACATTTTTCTAAAAGAAATCCTCATGAAATTTCTGTTGAGCACCTAACCTGCCAATCTGATCTTAGCTATGAGTGTAGGGTACTTTTTAAAAAAGAAAACAAAGATCTCTTTTCTTTTCTTTCTTTCTTCTTCTTTTTTTTTTTTTTTTCTTTTGAGGCAGGGCTTGCTCTGACCGCCCAGGCTGAAGTACAGTGGTGCAGTCAGAACTCACTAGAGACTTGAATTGCTGGGCTCAGGTGATCCTCCTGCCTTAGCCTCCTGAAAAGGTGGGGACTACAAGCACATGCCACCACATACAGCTTTGTTTTTTTTTGTTTTCTTTTTTGTTTTTTTGTTTGTTTGTTTTTGTAGAGAGGACTTCTTGTTATGTTACCCAGGACTGGTCTTGAACTCCCAGCCTCAAACAATCCCCCTGCCTCAGCCACCCAAAGCACCTTTTTATTAAAAGAGAATGCAACTCCTCTTGAATCCTGTGACTGGCTGCATGAATAGCCGGCAATACCAGACTCCTAGTACATCTTCACTCCCAGTTCCCCATGGTCCATTTCCCAGTAAACTTGTGATCATTTATCTCTTAGAGAAAAGAAGCCACTTCAGTTTTCCAGACTATACAGTTTCCCTTTCTTCATTCGTGTAGACTCCCTCTGGTTATGGTGCTGGAGAGATTTTGTAACCTCTTATACATCTGTATCTCTGTTCGTGAGATGTGTGTGTGTATATATATATAAGTTTATTCATATATATATATGTGTATCTCTGTTCATTATCTATTATTGGTAAACACTATTCCTTAGTGTTCTTAAAGTGTTAGGCTATTTTTGAAACTGATTTGGGTAGTTAAATCCTTTGTATCTCTAACACATTTTGCATATGTCAACAGAACTACTCACAATTGCATGTATTATTCAATAAACATTAATGTCTGATGAGAAATTTGAACATCAATTAGCAGTCCTTTTTTTCCTTATAACCAAGATAATCCTATTTAGAATGAGCTATTGCATAAGATAAATAGTGTCCTAAGAGCTCTGACCCAAATAACAGAGGACAAGCCAGAAATGAAACCTAGAAAGGAAAGGTAGAGGAGAAGACAAAAAGTAATCTGGAGCTTTCTGGAAAATTCAGACCAATTTCCTGTTATTTCCTGTCTGAATAGCAAACTGTTGGTCATCAGTTTACTTCCAGAACTATTTTCAAACATCACTAAACAAAATATGCTAGACAGTTAAGCATAGTTAAAATGATGTCAGATATTATAAAATACATTTTTTATCCACACATAGGAAACATTTGCATATTCTCAAAAGCCTTTGTTCAAAATCTTCTTACGGTAATTTTATCCTGTTTGTTTTTGGTTTTGTTTTGTTTCATTTTACTTTAAGTTCTGGGATACATGAGCAGAACATGCAGGTTTGTTACTTAGGTATATACGTGCCATGGTGGTTCCGTGCATCTATCAACCCAACATCTATGTTTTAAGCCCCACATACATTAGGTATTTGTCCTAATGCTCTCCCTCCCCTTGACAGGCCCTGGTGTAATTTTATCCTGTTTTAAGTGAGAAAGTTCTGTTGTAGCATCTTTTGTTTTGTTTTGTTTTGTTTTTTGTTTGTTTGTTTGTTTGTTTTTTGAGACAGAGTCTTGCTCTGTTGCCCAGGCTGGAGTGCAGTGGCCAGATCTCATCTCACTGCAAGCTCCGCCTCCCGGGTTCACGCCATTCTCCTGCCTCAGCCTCCCAAGTAGCTGGGACTACAGGCGTCCGCCACCTCACCCGGCTAGTTTTTTTGTATTTTTTTAGTAGAGATGGGGTTTCACCATGTTAGCCAGGATGGTCTCGATCTCCTGACTCGTGATCCGCCCGTCTCGGCCTACCAAAGTGCTGGGATTACAGGCTTGAGCCACCGCGCCCGGCCTCTGTTGTAGCATCTTAATTTATTAAATTGTTTTATAATTCTTAGCCAAATTTTTCTTCCACAGATTATTCACATATTAATCCTAATCCTAACCTCTGTATACAATAAGACCACCCCCTCTTGTCTTGCTGTGGTCTCTTCCCCATTCATTTCTCAGATGACACAAATCTCACTCATTCTGATCTTTCTCCTCCAGTCACATTTTATTTTGTAGACATCTGCTTGAAATGTTGAACTTACAATTGTACTCAGCAAGAATGCATCACAGAACCGTACTGTAGCAGCAGCAGACTAGCAATGATGGCTCATTTACTCTCGGATTCTTCTCTATACATCTATTTATCAACTGTCATCTAAAACTTCAGAGTGTACTTTTTTACACATTAAAGCAATAAGGTTCTTAGATTGTGTTCATCTATGTATTCATTCAACAACTCTTTCATGAGTGCTGGTTGTCAGTATTTTTTAGTAAATGAAGCAGATACAGATGGAGGCTTCTTGCAGCTTACAATCTAGTGGGGTTGGATAGAAATAAAGTAAACAAAGAAATCTATGATTTTAAATGTGAAAGAAGAAAATGGGTGCAGAGACATAGGGTATTAGTGGAGGGTGAGAAAGGCCTTATAAGATAGGATGGTTGGGAAGACTTGTCAGAAAGACTGAGTTCAGAGCCCAGAGGTCCTTGAAAGCCGCATGAGGGAATCTGCATTTCTTTGGAGCCTGATGTATTCCGTGACCATTATTCATATCATCGGTAGCTTGATCCTCAGAGGACCTCGCAGGCTGCTTTCTAGAATAAAGATTAGAAGATTAGAAATGTGAACAAACTCTCTCCTCTACACGCTTTGACACATTCACTGTGGGTCCTTTTGCTTGCATGATGGCCTCCCAGCATCCTATGGGTAACCAGAATCAGCTTAGGAGTTCTTGAAGGCTTGTACCAAGGTGAAGAAATGTGATGTACATGCAAATAATCATTTGCTACATTCATTATTATTGTTACTGGGATGAGGGAGTTGTGAATTTGAAGATGAAAATCTTGCAACTTTCCTAGAGTTTTTGTGAATAAAATATGTTAATACTTGGCAGAGTATGAGAAATACTCCGGACCTTAGCTCTGCAATTTAATGACCAGTATCTTGGATTATTTAAATATGTTCTACTCCACCTCCAAAGGGGGAGACAAAGTAAACATTATGGCAGTGGCCTCTGGAGCTTGGATATTGTTATAACCCTCCTCTCACCAAAAAAAAAAAGGCTCTTAATGTTTTTTGGAAAAGTAATGGCATTTAAATATATATATGTATATATATATACACACATACACACACAATATTTTAAATATGTATGTTTATATATATTTTCTACAATCCATATTGTTTCAGAAAAAGAAAGCATTAAAAAGAAGTAACACATGATGGCCGGGCGCGGTGGCTCAAGCCCGTAATCCCAGCGCTTTGGGAGGCCGAGACGGGTGGATCCCGAGGTCAGGAGATCGAGACCATCCTGGCTAACATGGTGAAACCCCGTCTCTACTAAAAAATACAAAAAATCTAGCCAGGCGAGATGGCGGGCACCTGTAGTCCCAGCTACTTGGGAGGCTGAGGCAGGAGAATGGCGTAAACCTGGGAGGGGGAGCTTGCAGTGAGCTGAGATCCGGCCACTGCACTCCAGTCTGGGCGACAGAGTGAGTCTCCATCTCAAAAAAAAAAAAAAAAGAAAAAAGAAATAAAACGTGATAGAATAAAATATCAATAAATAACTAGATGTATCTTACCAAATTATCCTCATTTATTCACATTTTGCTCTTTGGGAACTACTGCTTTACAAATTCTTTATTGTACATCTAAAACATTTCTCGATGTCATAAATACCTTATAAGTATGTGCTATGGTTTGAACGTGTCCTCCAAAAAGCATGTGTTTGAAACTTGACCCTTAAGGCAACAATGTTGGGAGGTGGGACCTAATAAGTGGTAATTAGGCCATGAAGGTTCTGCCTCATGAATGGATGAATGCTGTTATTGATGGAGGGGCTTCTGATAAAAAGGATGAATTCAGCTCCCTTCTCTTGCTCTCTCTTGCCCTCTCTTTGCCCTTCTTCCATGGGTTAACACAGCCAGAATGCCCTAATCAAATGCTGCCCCTTCCTTCTTGGACTTCCCAGCATCTAGAATCATGAGCCAATACATTTCTGTTCATTATAAATTACCCAGTCTGTGGTATTCTGTTATGGCAGCCCAAAATGGACTAAGACAGTCTGCAGTCCACAAAAGTTATTTATCAGCCCCCACTTTCAAAACAGGTTTTATTAAAAACCTGCAACTTATTTGATTGCTTAATATATTTCTCAATTTGTATCCGCTGCATTTAAGATGTGACGAGTGCTGCAATGAACAGACAAGTGCAGGTGTCTTTTTGGTAGAATGATATGTTTTCTTTTGAATATATACCCAGCAATTCCACTGCTAGTTGGTACTTCTGTTGTAAGTTGAACGGTAGCTCTGTTTTAATTGCTTTGAGAAATTGCCAAGTTGTTTTCCACAGTAGCTTTACATTCCCACCAACAGAGTATAAGGGTTCCCTTTTCATCACAACTTAGCCAGCATCTCTTGTTTTTTTGACTTTTTTTTTTTTTTTTAGATGGAGTTTTGTTATTGTTGCCCATGCTAGAGTGCAGTGGTACGATCACAACTCACTGCAACCTCCACCTCCCGGGTTCAATGATTCTCCAGCCTCAGCCTCCCGAGTGGGTGGGATTACAGGCACGCACCACCACACCTGGCTAATTTTGTATCTTTAGTAGAGGCAGGGTTTCTACTTGTTGATCAGGCTGGTCTCGAACTCCCGACCTCAGGTGATCGGCCTGCCTCGACCTCCCAAAGTGCTGGGATTACAGGCGTGAGCCATAGCACCCAGTCTCGACTTTTTAATTATAGCCATTCTGACTGGCATGGGATAGTATCTCATTGTAGTTTTGATTTGCATTTCTCTGATGATTAGTGGTGATAATCTTTTTTTTATATATTTGTTGGCTGCTGGTATGTCTTCATTTTAGAAGTTTCTATCATGTCTTTTGCCCATTTTTTTTTAATTTATTAATTATTATTATACTTTAAGTTGTAGGGTACATGTGCATAACATGCAGGTTTGTTACATATGTATACTTGTGCCATGTTGGTCTGCTGCACCCATCAACTCGTCAACAGACATATGAAAAAATGCTCATCATCACTGGCCATCAGAGAAATGCAAATCAAAACCACAATGAGATACCATCTCACACCAGTTAGAATGGCGATCATTAAAAAGTCAGGAAACAACACGTGCTGGAGAGGATGTGGAGAAATAGGAACACTTTTACACTGTTGGTGGGATTGTAAACTAGTTCAACCATTATGGAAAACAGTATGGCGATTCCTCAAGGATCTAGAACTAGATGTACCTTTTACCCATTTTTAATGTACTTGTTTGTTTATTACTTATTCAACAGTTTAAGTTCCTTATAAATTCTGGATATGAGACCCAAGGATAACTTTGACATAAGCTTTTTTTTCACTTGTTTTCCCCTCCAGATTATTATTAATATTTTCACCATTGAGTAATAATTTTAATTTTATATATAAATTCACGAAATTTATTATATTGCCGACAATTCTAAGCAATTTGTATTCACAATACAGATTAGTGAAAAGAACTATGTAGATAAACTCAGGCAGAGGAAATCTATGAGCAAATGAAACTTGTCTACTTTTACAAGCATTGAACTTTACAAGTGTATGGAGTTCTAATATAGAGTATTCGATTATTCAAGTGACTTCCTTTCCCGATTTCTTTTGAAATTTTCATCTGAGATGCGTAGGTAAATCAAGTCGTTCTAGGTTATATTATTAATGCGATCACTTAATACCTATGTTTTCCACTAAACTATAAGCAGCGTAAATGCAGAAACTATGGGTTTTTTTTTTTATATTGCTGTCTATATATTTCTTAAAATGAAATTCTCCTGAATAAATGTTTTTAATATCCTAACGGTGAATGGCATTTAATCTAAAAAGGCAGCTGGTTGGTATTTCAGCTGCAAAGACTTGGAAAGAGAATATTTTCCTTCTGTGAGTCTCCACCCAAGGGCATCAAATACCAATAAGAAGTCCAAACTGGTCAATTTAGTCACGTGATTTATCTCCTTGAAGGAAATAAAAAATAAGTGAAGTGGTATCATTTCAGGAAAGTGCTTCAACTTTTAGCTTTTTAAGGATAAAGTTTGATGGATCAAATCACCTGAAAATCTTCTAAAGATTCCAAGGCCCATGCCATGTTTTAGAACAATTAAATCTGAATCTGGGCTGGAGTGCAGGATATGATTCCAACATGCAGACATGTCTGGGAACCACCAAACAAGAGCAGATAGCACCAATTAGCCAAAATTTCTAAACTGATGGATGCACAAATTTAATCTTCCCCAAACTAAATATAACCTCTTTCTACTAAGTCCTATGTATAATTAGCATTATATTCCAATATATATAATATAATTCTATAATATATTCTAATATATATAGTATATTCCAGTATATGTAGTCACACCCAATTTAATGCTTTGCATGGCATAGTTATGCAAAGCCTAGTTCTTATGTGCAGTGGTCTGAATGTGTCCTGCAGATTTCATGTGTTTGAAGCTGAATCCCCAGTGCAACAGAGTTGACAGCTGCGGCCTAATGGGAAGTGTTTAGTTTATAAGGGCTCTGCCCTCATAAATAGATTAATGTTGTTATGAAAAGGGCTTGCATTATTGGATTCATCCCCTTCTCTCCTTCTCAATGTGAGGATACAGTGTTTGTTCTCTCTTGCCTCCTGCCTTCTACTATGTGAGGATGCAACGAGAAAGCCCACACAGGTGCCAGTGCCTTGATCTTGAACTTTGTAGCCTCCAGAACTGTGAGAAAATAAATTTCTTCTCTTTATAAATTACCAAGTCTGTCATAGCAGCACAAATAGACGAAGGCATTGTGCTTGCAGTCTGATTAATAATCTTTAAAATTGTGTAGATATCTCAACATGATGCAGCTTGTCCATGGCACTTTTGAAGATACTTTCTCTTGACACTTGTTTTGAAGCTGCAATAACCTGAAGAAAAAAAATAAAATTCTACATCAAATCAATGCAGAAGAAACCATGATATGAAGATTCCATATTTATATTTGGAACACGTATAGGTGCAACCTGTGAAACATACAAAAATCTCAGAAATTGTCTAGATCTGATATCCATTAAGGAAGAGAAATCTGGACACAGCCTACTTTACTGAGATTGATTTCAACATGGGTAGAACTTTAAGAGTCACCACTTCAAAAACAGATTTAGGACTATTTGTTTTCCTACATTTTTCTGGGACATAAACCTTGCTGTACATGATGTGCAAAGTGGTAAGCTCTACATTGACAGAAGTGAAATTCTTACATTTTGATGACTCTTTAAGGATAAATTGAAATACTTCATAGATTTCTAAAGTCTTGGCTTGGGCATGGTCATGCAGAGCACAGCATGTTGCAATTTGGAAGTTTCAGCTAATTGGTGTTACTTGCTTTTAATTCAGCGGTTCCCAGCCTGGTCTGCACGTTGGGATCACACTCTGCATTCCATCTCAAAGTCTGATTTAATTGGTCTAGAGCGTGGCCTCGGGTTTGGAATTTTTCAAGGTCTCCAGGTGATTCTAATGTGCAGACAAATTTGAGAATCACTGCTCTAGTTCAAAGAGATTTGTTGGGTCATGGTGTGTCCCACTTTAAGCATGTATCAACTAGTGAGAGAAAAATAGAAAGGCAGGTGTTATTTGGCTATTAGAGGGAGACCTCTCAATTACAACTGATTACTCCTAAGACCTTGCTTCTGTGAGTGGCGTATGTACTGTATTTGGGAATCAATGGTATTATTTTCTTGTATTTGTTTTTTAGTATTTAAAATGATATATAGATATACCAGATTCTGTTTTAAAATGTTAACTGGCATTAGTTACTCTAAACCTTCTGGACTGTCTCAGTTATACTAAGTACTTCAGGGTCATTTCTGAGTGCTCCTCTCCCTCTCAAATACCAGCAAGTCCTTTGGATTTTTCATAACCCTTCTCATAACAGCCTCTTTCTCTTTTGTTCTTGTTGGTAACCCAGTTTGAGCTATTATGAGTTTTATTGTGAGCCTATTGAAATAGCGTCCAAACCAATGTCTGATTATAATTTGTACCTTCTCTGGTCCACCACATTTTCTGGATTGTTCCTTCGAAGTCCACATTTAATCCATTTATTCCAAGGCTCTCATCTTATACAGAATCAAGTTCAGACTTTCTGGACTGACATTCGAGGCTTTGTGCATTCTAATTTCAGCATATCAAACTGTCCTCAGTTCACATTACTGTTGTGTATGAGCTTTTGTTCTGGAGAGTTTCTGGATTACTTCTAGTTTATTTCTGCCCTTTTCCCTGTGATCAGACTAGTCCCTCTGACTAGAGTGACATTCTCAAATTCTAAATCATTTTTCCAGGGCCAGTTTTAATGCTCTTACTTCTCTGAACCTTATTTTTCTTACCTTTAAAATTGAATGAAATTTCCTTTCTTAGAAGGCTTATAGACTGAGTCCTGTCTTTAGTTTAGCAGTTATCTTCTCCTGGTTTGGAAAAGAGATATTTGAATATCCGTATCATTTTACTAGGCTGCAGACTTCTAGAGGACAAAGACTAGATCATAAATACCTACTTGCCCTTCATACCTCCCACATACATAATCCATGCATCATGAATACTTGTTAACTTAAATGCATGGCATGTGAAAGAAATGCTTGTAAATATAATAGGCCATTTGACGGCATCTTCTTATATTAGACTGTAGTCTCTTGAATGTTTTCCCTGTATATTTCTTTTTCTTGGGTCTTTGCAGCTAGTTCTTAGGAAAGTGAAAAGCTAATAACATTGATCCCCCTCCTCACCCCTGGGAATTTGCAAGACAGAAGCAAAAAAAGAAAAAATAAACAAATAAAAAAAGAACAAATACTTCTTGGGCTGCACTGAAATAAAATCTCTTCCAGCTATCTTGTAATTTTATTGCAAAATATAAATGCCAGTTTTATAGATCCGAAAGAGAATATTTCTGCAAAATCAGCAAAACCGTATTATGAAAATATTTGTCTGAATGCATCATTGGTAATTTTAAAACAAAACTGCACAACAGCTTGTGTTTTTTCTTTTTTAATAACTCATGAAGGATTGCAAGCTCTCTTCTTTCGTTCTGCCCTTGTTTACCCTCCACATCAGCTACCTGACATTAAGTGAGTTGGCAACAAGGTTTTCCCTCTTCTAAGATGTGATCCTAGAAGAATTTGTCATTTGAATTTGGCTTTTAAATTCTTATTTAGAAAGCAGTAGGAAGATTTATACTGCTAAAAGTTCCTCTATGCCAAATGAAGGCACTCTTAGAGATTATTTGAAAAAAAAATGGATGCTACTTAAGAGTATTATGAAAATGACCTCTCAACAAAGTGAAAATGGGGCAGAGTGACCATATATATATAATTATAGGTAGCCAGAGAGCTCAATAGCTCAGGAACAAAAAAACAAACAAACAAGCAAAAACAACAACAAAGACTGGATGGCATTGTATTACACAAACAGCCATGAATTCCTGCAGTTCCTTTTATAAGGAGATAGGATCTCTCTTCTCACCTCTTCAATCCAGGCCATGCCTTGTGACTTGTTCTGAAAACAGTGTGAAGCGACATTGTGTACCTTGTAGGCAATGCCTCGAGAGGCTGTACAGCTTCCGCTCTTGCCCCTCTTAGATTCTTTCACTTTATGATGTGAACAAAATCCTCTGAAAACGAATTTGGAGGAAAGAGACTTCATTCCAGTGAACAATTTGCAAACCAAGGAGATGCAGCCACCTGTGGTGTAAAACAAAGATACATTCCAGAGAGCAAAGGGAAGGCTCAAGTTTTGTAGCAAAGATTCCTGCCACAGTTTGCAATCAGGTCTGTTTATGTAAATAAAGGATCAAAACTTGCTTAGCTCTGATTGGTAGATACAGCTGAGCCCTGACTGGCTGAGAGAGGTGAACGCTGATTAGTTGGTTCAGGTGAGCTCTGAAAGTCCCAAAAATAAAAAGGTGTGGGTTTCTGGGGAACTCAGAGTATGTGTGTGACCCCTTATCAGCCAATGGCCACTTGGCTCTATTTTAAATTTAGGCCCAGTTAACAACTTGAGATCTGCCTTGAAGAACTGACTCTTTCAGATTCATATTTGTTCATTGTGAATAAACCCAATCTATCCCACTTAGAAATGAGACAGCAAGTGGAGATAGAGACCCTAAACATGTGACCAACGCTGACTGGGACTGACCAGGCCCAGCTGACATACCAACTGATTGCAGGCCAGCAGTAAACTCAGCTGACACTGTGTAGAACAGAAAGAATTGGGCTCAGTGGTTTATGCCTGTAATCCCAGCACTTTGAGGGGCTGAGGCAGAAGGACTGCTTGAGGCCAGGAGTTCAAGACCAGCCTGGACAACATAGTGAGGCCCCGTTTCTACAAAAAACTTTAAAAAGATAGCCAAGCATGTGTCATGTGCCTGTAGTCCCAGCTACTCAGGAGGCTAAAGTAGGTGAGTCTTCTGAGCCCATGAGGTCCAGGCTGCAGTGAGCCACGATTGTGCCACTGCTCTCCAGCCTGGGTGACAGAACAAGATCCTATTAAAAAAAAAAAAAAAGTCACAGACCTGGATTCTTCATAACAGCAAGGAAGAAGTAGCAGCACATTACAAACCAGTCCAATTTACTTATAAATTTGATTCACTATTCAGTTTTTGATTCTTGAAATGTCCATGCTGTATTACAAAAAGTCCCAAGCCACCTCTGTTGGTAGTCTATTGGTAAGTAACAAACAACTCCAAAACTTGATGGCTTACAACAACTACCTCTTCATTCAGCATTCTTTGGATTGGTGAGGTGCACTGGGCTCAATGCCCAGCCCATTATGACCTTTTTTCTAGGAGGTGACAAAGCCAAATAAATTAGCCTTGTAAAGTATAAAGAAGCGCTAACATCAACAACTATGTGTTGAATATCTATTAGGTATTCGGCAAAGTTCTAATCACTAGAATACAGAATTGGACACAACACAGAAAGTTATTTTTATTTTTTGTTTATTTATTTATTTACTTTGAGATGGAGTCTCACTCTGTCACCCATGCTGGAATGCAAAGGCATAATCTTGGCGCACTGCAACCTGCCAGGTTCAAGAGATTCTCCTGCCTCAGCCTCCCAAGTAGCTGAGATTACAGGTGTGTGCTACCACGCCCAGCTAATTTTTTGTATTTTTTGTACAGACGAGGTTTCACGATGTTCACCAGGCTGGTCTTGAACTCCTGACCTCAAGTAATCTGCCCGCCTTGGCCTTCCAAAGTGCTGGGATTACAGGCTTAAGCCACCATGCCTGGCCCAGAGAGAGATTTTAAAGAAGTTTAGTGGAGGTGAAAGAAGAAAAAAGATCTGATGTTAAACAATGTTTTAAAGGAACTTAAAACAATGAAAGCAGACTAAGGGAGGATTATTTCAGAGGCATGAAACAGCAGATGCAATGTATGATGTTGGAGAATATGGACATATTCATGGGACAACAAGAAAACCAGTGTGGTTGGTGTGGCATGTGAGATGATGAAAATGAAGTTGGAGAGATGGTTGTGTCAAGCACTGTGTATGGTAAGGATATTGGATTTTATTCTAAAGTGTGATGGGAAGCCTCATTTGAACAGGGGCATGATATGATTAGATTTCTGGTTTAATAGGTTTACTTTTCAAAAGGATTACTCTACTATATAGAGAATAGAGTGGGGGAACTTGTATGAGAAACGGGGAGACCAGTGAGAGAGCTCTTACAGAAGGTCTGATAAGTAGCCTAATAGAAACAATTTGAGCAAGCGTGATTTTTTTTTTTTTTTTGAGATCCTAAAAATTTTGATAACTACAACATATTGTGAAAGTGGAGAGAGCATTGACTCTGGAGTTTGTATGTGTTATATAGAACTGGTTTTATATCCCTACGATTTATGTGGTGCTAAGCAAGCTACTCCATATGTCTCAGCTTCAGTTTATTTATTTTTAAAGTGGTATCTAATTCTCTGGTTTGTTGGAAGGATTAAATATATAATATATATTATGTGCCAAGCAGAGGGCTTTGAAATATCATAGGTGCATAAGTGTTAGTTACACTTATTACCAATTTTTTGTAAATATGTGATTAATCATTTTCTTAGTTTTAAAATAAAGGATCCAAAAGAAGAACCAAGCACCAAAATCCCAATATAATAGATGGCAGAGATTGAGGCAATGGATTAAAAATGGAGAGAATGATGGTTTCCAGCTGCATCCATGTCCCTACAAAGGACATGAACTCATCCTTTTTTATGGCTGCATAGTATTCCATGGTATATATGTACTACACTTTCTTAATCCAGTCTGTCACTGATGGACATTTGGGTTGATTCCAAGTCTTTGCTATTGTGAATAGTGTCGCAATAAACATATGAGTGCATGTGTCTTTGTAGCATGACTTATAATCCTTTGGGTATATACCCAGGAATGGGATGGCGGGGTCAAATGGTATTTCTAGTTCTAGATCCTTGAGGAATCACCACACTGTTTTCCACAATGGTTGAACTAGTTTACAGTCCCACCAACAGTGTAAAAGTGTTCCTATTTCTCCACATCCTCTCCAGTACCTGTTGTTTCTTGACTTTTTAATGATTGCCATTCTAGCTGGTGTGAGATGGTATCTCATTGTGGTTTTGATTTGCATTTCTCTGATGACGAGTGATGATGAACATTTTTTCATGTGTCTGTTGGCTGTATAAATGTCTCAGCAAACTACTATCACAAGAACAGAAAACCAAGCACTGCATGTTCTCACTCATAGGTGGGAATTGAACAATGAGATCACTTGGACACAGGAAGGGGAACATCACATACCGGGGCCTATTGTGGGGAGGGGGGAGGTGGGAGGGATAGCATTAGGAGATATACCTAATGTAAATGATGAGTTCATGGGTGCAGCACACCAACATGGCACATGTATACATATATAACAAACCTGCACGTTGTGCACATATACCCTAGAACTTAAAGTATAATAAAAAAATAAAAAATAAATAAAATAAAAATGGAGAGAATGTAGAACCCTAATTCAATATTTTTGATACTTCTTGAAGCTTGCTGGAAATATTTTTACATAAGGGAATGCTGAAACACAGAAAGTAAGTGACCCATTTCTTCTTCATTTTGGCATTCCCAGTATTATAGCATATTTATTCATTTCAGTTTACTAACCAATATGGCCCCCTTTTATCAATTATGCATCGTATTAGTCTGCTCTCATGCTACTAAATAAAGACATACACAAGACTGGGTAATTCGTAAAGGAAAGAGATTTAATGGACTCACAGTTCCACATGGCTAAGGAAGCCTCACAATCATGGCAGAAGGCGAAGGAAGAGCAAAGTGACGTCTTACATGGTGGCAGGCAAGAGAGAGCACGTGTGTGGGGAAACTCCCCTTTATAAAACCACCAGATCTCATGAGACTTATTCACTATCACAAGAACAGCGTGGGAAAGATTCACCCCCATGATTCAATTACCTCCCTCAAGTTCCCTCCCATGACACATGGGAATTATGGGAGCTACAATTGGAGATTTGGGTGGGGACACAGTCAAACCATATCATGTATATATTTGTAGGCTGTTTTAAAAAATTGATTTGCTTTAAAGATATGTTTTCTCTTTATTACTGTTCTTTTTCTCTTCACATGTTCATCATTCCTCAAAACAATGCCATAAACTTTGAGGGTGAGACAAACTAAGACAATATGAAATCTATTGTAATTTTGTTTTTGACTCTTAGTACCATGCATCCTGTTTTTTAAAAAGGTTTTATTGTGTAAGATGTGAAAAAGTTGATTATGAGAATTTTTTACCCAAAAATAAATACGTAAAGAGAGATTCCATTAAGGTTTAGCTATACATTGTTTTACCATTTTGAAATATTATGAGTTTGAAAACAATTGCCCAACATAGCATGTCCTCTTTACCTGTCCTTCCTGTTAAGTTTTTAAAATGCAATCCCAGAATTTCAATTACATATATATGATTTCATTTTAGAGGTAGCTGTTAATCCCATGAGACAGAAATATATTTGGATACTAGGTTTACTATTAAAAGTAACAGTATTTTCATAAAATTAGGTTGATTAAATATTCTCTTTATTCTCTTTAGGGTAATAATTCTCTATGCTAGCATAATATATGCTATTAATGGTCAGATTAATTTATTTGATTGCCACTCTTTCTATGCTTGTTCTGTTTGAGACGTATTTTCATAATTAAAGTGATATGCTTAGAGGCACATACAAAATTCAGTAAAAAGGGAGTTTTCAGAATATCATTTATTTGTAAAACTGTTTTCCAATATTAGAGGCTATAGAACATTGCTCACTCTGTAAAGTCTGGTTTGAGATCTCTAATGTTTGAGGAGAATTCATGCTTCTATTAATGTTAATAGCATAAGAATGTAGAATGCCTGATTTTTTGTTGTTGTTGTTGTTGTTGTTGCCATGGTTTATGATCATGTGATACACACAACATTTCTGTCAAGGACAGGTTACATATATGACAGTGATTCCGTATTTTTACTGTGACTTTTCTGTTTAGATACACAAATCATTACCATTGTGTTACAGCTGCTTACAGATTCCAGTACAGTAACCTACTTTACAGATGTGTAGCCTAGAACAGTAGACCATACCACATAGCCTAGGTGTGAAGTAGATTATACCATCTAGGTTTGTGTAGGTACACTCCATAATGTTTGTACCATGATGAAACTGCCTAATAACACATTTCTCAGAAACTTGTCATTAAGCAACTCATGACTGTTTTTGTTAACAAATGTGATGTCTAATAGCATTTTATAGTTTCCAAAATATATTCACATGTTTTTCTCAAGTAGACATTAACTCCAGTGTGGTGACACTAGTTTTATTCTAACTTCTGTTTTGTAATCTTGAAGATAGAGGCTAGGAAAGTTATCTTTATTTTCAAAATGGTGTGCAGAGGGGTAACGTAGTATTAGATTCTAACTATATGGCAAACGACATCAAACCTCCTAGAAAAAATCCATTTACAGCTGATTAATTGCTTGTTAATCACTCCCTGAATCTGGGAGGCTAAGATTTTAAAGACTTGGAGGAGTTAGAAACAAAGAAAAAATACTAAAGAAAAGTTTCGTTCTCTGACATTAAATGAGTAATAGTATTTTAAAAATCTAACTCATTAGAAGTATATTAGGCAAGATGTGGTGGCTCACGCCTGTAATCCCAGCACTTTGGGAGGTCGAGGCGGGTGGATCACTTGAGGTCAGGAGTTCAAGACCAGCCTGGCTAACATGGTAAAACCCTATCTTTACTAAAATACAAAAATTAGCTGGGCATGGTAGTGCATGCCTGTAATCCCAGCTACTCCAGAGGCTAAAGCAGGAGAATCGTTTGAACCCGGGAGGCGGAGGTTGCAGTGAGCCGAGATGGCATCACAGCACTCCAGCCTGGGTGACAGAGTGAGACTCTGCCTCAAAAAAAAAAAAAAAAAAAAAAAAGTATATTATTATCTTTCACTGGGAATACCAGACTAAACAGTAACAGTTACTTTAGAAATGAGATTATTGGCCAAGTAGTTACAAGTAGGTAGAAAGAAAATACCCAGTTTTTCCACAGAAGTTGATTATGTGAAATTCTTAACTGAGTTATAATTTTTAGAAGTTGATTCTGAGTAAATTTTTGCAAAATTCTTTTAAAATTATAAATAGAAGTCAGTTATCAGTTTTTTTGCTAAGAAATAGATCAAGACAAATAACTGGATTTTTCCAAAAGCCTCCTTATATTAGAAAGCTTGAGTGGCAATTCTGATTAGTACTAGAAAATGACATGGGTTTTTGAAAGTAATATATCTGGCATCTGGGGCTTTTTTACAAATCCAAACTTAATAAAACTTAACTGTTTGTATGTTCTGTGGAATAAAACTGTGCCCCCCATCCACTCCAAATGCATAGGTTGAAGCCCTAGGCCCCGGTGTGACTGTATTTGGAATCAAGGCCTTTAGGAAGTAAGGTTAAATGAGACTATAAGGGTGGGGCCCTAATCCCATGAGATTTGTGTTCCTATAAGAGGAGGAGAAGACTCCAGGGAACTCTCTCTCCATCTCCTGAGGACACAGGGAGAAATCAGCCCTTTACAGGCCAGAAAGAGAGCCCTCAATGAAAACAGAATCAGCTGGAACCTTGATCTCAGACTTCTAGCCTCCAGAACTGTGAGACATAAATTTCTGTTGTTTAAGTCATCCAGTCTGTTGTACATTGTTATGGTAGCAGTATGTTATGTTAAGGCAGTATGCAAACAGTACCCAATTTCCAGCCCTGTTAAATGTAGAACAGAAATTTCCATCTTTTACAAAGGGTGAATTTTTTTTTAATTATTAGAACATTTTAAGGCCCTCCATACCATAGTTGTTTATTTCCAGTGGATTGGAAAATCACACTATCAAGAATTAACAGAAAAAATCAGTGGCTCTGAAAAATGAACATGCATTTTACCCACCACAATTATATTGTGTATTTGAAAGATAGTTGCGCACATATACGCAAGACCCATAATTTATTCCATTTATGTAGATAATGCATAGGGTCTCCGAGATTCTTACATTCCCTGCAACATGTTCGTGAATTTTGCTTCCAACTTTGGGGGCAATCTACAATTTATCAATGAGGATGATTGTGTACTAGTGGAACTGATACCAGTGCTAACTGTAACTAGCTACCTGCACTAGCTATTCAAATACATGCTTTTATCTCTCTTAGTGAGGACCACTTAAATCAGGCAAATGGTCTTCTGATCTATACCTAGCAATCACTTTCTATTTGCCCTGTGGCCAAAAGATCTTAGAAGCTTAGTTAAAAGGCATTCCATGAGAGATCTAGTTCAACTCCTTCCTACACAGACTAAAGCCCAGAACTTACAGTGGCTATTTAGAGTCAGAACTTGTACTTCAGCTCAAATCTCCTCTGAGCTACATTATTTTAATGTTAATTTTATGTATTTTAGTAGAAATCACATACATATTGTAAACATTTTTTTTGAATCACACTTTTTGTTGAGTTTGTGAAGCCTTCAGAAATCCCTTGTAAGTTGGCAGTGCACCTAACTCTGCCTCAGATTCTTTCTGGCATCTTCTATCTCATCACTCTATGCCTGGGAATAGTCTATGGGGCTCATTCTTCAAAAGATTCAAGGTTTGTATCAGGAAGTAGATAAATAAAGGTGTAGCATACCCAAGTAAAAAATACGTTCTATTTCATTTAGTAAATGAACCAACATAAACACATACTAATATACCTCAAAATGCCTGTAGATCTAGGCAAGCACTTAACTGTGCTGTGTTAATTTTGTTATGAATTTGAAAGATCACAAGGGTATTGTGCTTTCATGGCCATATAGCTCACCCAACTCAGCATAGCAGAGAGGACAATCTCATCTATGAGAGAGATTGTTACTGGGAAAATGGAAACTGTTTTATAATGGAAATACCGCTGGAATCCTATCTTTAATGTATTGTACAGTATTCTGACCTCACAGTAAATTCACACACATACACACCCCACTGTACTACATTTTTAGGAGGGTCACTTAACTAAACGTTTCTGAAGGACACGCCTAGAATCCCAGCATGTTGGGAGGCTAAGGCGTGCAGATCACGAGGTCAGGAGATGGAGGCTAACATGGTGAAACCCCATCTCTACTAAAAACACAAAAACATTAACCGGGTGTGGTAGCACGCGCCTGTAGTCCCAGCTACTCAGGAGACTGAGGCAGGAGAATCACTTAAACCCGGGAGGCGGAGACTGCAGTGAGCCGAGATCGCACCACTGCCCTCCAGCCTGGGCGACAGAGCAAGATTCCGTCTCAAAAAAAAATAAAAAAAATAAAATAAAATAAAGAATAAAATAAATCATACCTAGAAAAGTCAAAGATACTGCTAGAGGGATAGACCATGTTGCAAATAGATCAAGTAGGTGAAAATTCTTGGGGAATTGTGAAGATATGGGTAAACAACTGTAACAACACAGAAAAAATGTGCATAATGAGAGCTGGTGCAATAATCTGATATAACCAAGAGAAGACAGATGGATTGATTTAAATTATTCTGACACTCTATCAGTAAACTGAATTGTGCACCATGTAATTGTTCTTAGTGTCTGAAGAAGGTATTAATGTAGTATTTGTTGATGGGTACTGAAGTCTATTCAAAGCTAATATGTAATTGTTCTTATCATGCTGAAATTGGGCTTGATTTAAGGATGCTGAGTACTTTATATTCTGTTCTTAGGCTTTTCAAATGTGTTTAAATAACATTCATTTAATATAATTCTTTAGCAACCCAGTGAAAGAAAGCTAAATACTATCATTCACTTTTTGCTGATAAAAAAAATTAATGTGACTTAATTATCTGCCCACACCTCACTCCCTATAGGTCACCTTCTAAGGTAATTGAAAAAGGTGGAGATTCAAGGGTGGAACCTTTATCTCACATTGCTTTCAATGAGGTCTGTTTCCAACCCGGCTAGGAGTCGTTACTCATTCCACTGGTCAGCTCTTTAAGTCCAAGACCCCTGCCTTTTTCTGTATGATTTTACTTCTGGCAAAAGAGGGAATCTATGTGCAGGAAAGGCCACACTGAAATGAACTGAATGGATAACTGACCTCACTAAAGTGACAGCTCGTTAGGGACCAAGCCAGTGAGAACCAGAGATCAGTTCTCCTGTCTGCAAGTTTAATGTCTTCAACCACAGGCTATCTTCCTCCTCACCTTGGTTCCTTCCTGATCTACCCACAACTATGTCAGAATGTAGCTGTGTGTCCAGTTTACTGTCTATATAAATGAATGAAAAAAGGAGATGGTTTGCTGATGTTTCTGTAAAACACTTACAACAAAAAAATCACTTTATAAAGATTTGAACTCCAATCTCTCATTCCAAGTTTAGCAGAAATGAACATTTTACTGCATTTCTCTTAATGCTGATTTTGTTTATGGCAATTAGTAAAAAAAAAAAAATTGCATTCTACAGCAGTTAAGTTATCGAAGTTAGTACCCGAAAGAAAAGGTAATGGAAATTTACATATCACCCGTTTCACAGAGTAATTTTAAGTTATTGACCTTGAATCTCCATATTGAGTATCTGATCTATGGTATGGTAAAGGATTCTTTTTTGAGAACTTTACAACATACTTATGATAGAAATTCTATAGAACTGTTTACTGTGTGTAGCATATGGCCTTGTGTCTCTTGATCTATGTTGGCGGTTTGATTCAAAAAATCAACAATACCCTTGAGCATCTTCATATATTTTCTAAAGCTTTATATAAAGAAAAAGAAGAAAGTGGTTTGCATATAATGTGTTTATTGTAAAAAATCCAAATAATACAGATGAGAGAGAGGAGAATGCTTCTAAATTCCGTCATCTGGAATTAACCAGTCAATATATGGTAAATATCTTCTACTCATATCTTTAGGCAAATTTTCAGAGAGGGTGGAGAAAAATAGGTGAGTAGAAATATGCACATTCATATTTGAATAGCTGTAATTTTGTAAAATTGAGATTATAGCGTGAGTGCTGAAAAATAAAAATAAAATTCTAAGCTTCTAACCAGCTGAATTGACCCATTTTGGCCAAGAGGACCTCAGAGAAACCTTAACAGCTGAGTTCCCGGCTGTGGTGGGATGGAAGGTCAGTCATGCCTCAGTGCACCCCTTCCTTATTAACCCTTAACCAGAATTCTTTCCAAGGAGTAAGCAGAAATCAGCTCTGGAAAACAATAAACAGATGACTCGTTCCTTTATCACCCTTAGCCAGTCATCTGAGGCAGCCACTGGACTCCCCCTCCCACTTTGCTGTTTCCACATTACCACTTGCCAGTTTCCCAGTGCAACCCTTCCCGAAACTAGACTGCCACGTCTGGACAGGTTTCCGCTGACTCAAGGAGGATGCCCAGTGAGAGTTTTGGTGTCCTTGGCTTCACCTTTCGATGTCAGGGGGGCCAGATCTCTACCCTTGGATCATGCTAACAGCATTTTTTGTACATGTGACCCTTGAAGAGGCACGAAGCTCAATTGCACTTGTGCATGTTTCGCCTTTCATAAATACTCAGGACTCCTCCTGTGGCTTATTGAGTACGTATACTCAGCTACCCTGATTAACATAAATCCCCGTGTTGCTCTCGACTTTTGCTGGAGGATACCCTTCCCATTGCAGGGTGGCCAGACTGTAGCTTGCAGGAGCTGCCTTCTAGAAGGACTGGTAGCTCCCAGCTGGTTTGTGACTGGACTATTTGGAATGCAATGTGAGCTAAAGATCCTATCCCCTCCCTCACCTTTCCCAATTTTATTAGAATTTGGAAAGGAGAAATAAAACTTTCTTTCCAAATTTATGAACCTCATGATTCTTCAGTTGACAATACTATGTTTGAGGAAACTCATGGCCTTTCAGTGCCTGGTATACAACCTGAAGGCCACTAGTTTCAGACTTTTACCTTAAACGGTTACCTAAAACATTAACATTTTGAGTTCACTATTTTTAAAACTATATTTTTATACTTTCAGATTTGTCTGTTAATTGCCTGCTATGAAACATTAGATAGTTATTTTTATATTTTCCTGGTTGATAGTAATGGCATTCTGATTTATAACCATAATAGTGAAATTGTCCTTTTTCCCTTTACATAATTTTCATGGATACAGTGCTCACCCATCAGAAGATTTGCTATAGTTTCTCTCTTCCCATAGATAGCCACATGCTGAATACAGCTAATAGTTATAGAATTTTTTATTACAGGTGCATTGATTCACCCATTGGTTGATTCAGTGTATAATTAGGCATTACATTTTTAAGAAGTTCTTATTGGTAGCATATTCTCTGTATATTTGTATGTATTAAAAATATATTTGTTTCCTATATATTTAAATTACAACTTAACTGAACAGAAAAATTCTTGAGTCACAACTTTATTCTCTGAGATTGTATAAACATTGTTAATATCAGATGTTATGGAGAGGTACCAGGTACAAACTTATTGAATTTTTTTCCTCCATATAGATAGCTCAATTTCTTTCTAGATGCCTATAAGACTTCCTTGTTTAATCTATTGGAAACCTCATTAGGAAATTTTGTGGTACTCAAAATTCTATGGCAGATTTTCTTAAGACATGATGTGGAAATTCAAGTCTTTATCTCAGAAAAATATTTTTCTAATATGTCATTAATTTTTTTTTTCTACAACAACTACATATGCACCTGATCTCCTTTCTGTTCCCCTGCAATTTCTGTGCTGACTTTTGTCTTGTCAGCTTGAGATGCCACAACAAAATACAATAGGCTCGGCGGCTTAAAGAACAAAAATATTTTTTCTCACAGTTCTGGCAGCTAAAGGTCCTAAATCAAGGTGCCAGCTGTTTGGGTTCTTAGTGAGGGCTCCCTTTCTGGCTTATAGACAGCCTTCCTGCTGTATTCTCATATGAGAGAAAAAGAGAGAATTAAAAAGAGAGGGAAGGAGAGGAAATGAATTTCATATCTCTTCTTGCAAGGACACTAATCCTATTGAATAAGGACCCCAATCTTATGACATTATTTAGCCTTAATTACCTTCTTAAAGACTCTATCTCCAAATACAGGCACATTGGGCATTGGGGCTTCCACTTAGGAATTTTAGCAAGGGGACACCAACATTCAATCCATAGCATTCGTCCTAGACATTTATCTCATTGTTCTTTTCCATTTCATGTTGTGTGTGCCTCGGAGCTATTTCCTGTGTCCTGACTGGTAATTTAGTCGTGCTTATTCTGGCTACTAGTGGGTTCATCTCTGTAATTCTTTACCTGACTACTGCCAGTTCACTCTTTCTCTCCTCTTGTTATTTCATCGTGTGCTTTTGGTTTCTTATACCAGCACGGTTTTTTGTTTTGTTTTTGTTTTTGTTTTTGTTTTTAGATCACAGGGAACTCTTTTATTAACTCTTTATTTCTGAGGAGTGTAGTATTCACAAGTAATATTTTAAAATAGATTTACCTTTAAATGAATTGCGTAGCCCTTGTGAAATCACTCTTATAAGGATTCAATATATTTGTTAATACTTGGCAAGAACCATTCAAATTAGAATCTTCCTTTATTAATTAAGGAATGATCTTCAAGAGGTGGCCGATTCATTCAGTGCTAAATAATCTTACTAAGAATTTTGATTATGTTTTAAGTATCCATGTATATCAAATGACTACTACACTGATAGTCATATAATATATATTTGATCTTTTTTCTTTTTTGCTTTTTTTTAAGTTCTAAATGAAATGAAGCTGGAGTTCAAATATCATTACTGCATGAGGCAATGTGAGGCATTCATAAACATTATCCATCATAAAAGCAACACCCATGATAGAAAAGAAGGCAGCATTTGGGTTAGGAATTATATAGATTGATTGCTGCAGAACAGCTAAGTTGCAGTTATGATAACTTTTCCTCCGTATTTTTGGTGTAAGTCCTCTGTCTACAGCTGCACATTTCCATGCATTTTTGAGAAACATGGATTTATACGATTTAATACCACATACTGTGCCATCTACTTTCTCTAACAGTTGCTTTCCTAAATGAATTGGCAACTAGGCATATCACAGTAGTGTTTTGTTTTATTTTCTATGGTGTTAGAAATAGTTTGCTCTTGAACAGAAAATGAAAATCTTTGCACTCAAAGTGGCTTTTGACAACTCCTTAAGTGCCATTGCTCCTAAAAAAGGATAAGACGTGTTTTGAATAATTTACTAGTGCTAAAATGTCACATTTTTGAGAAATCTATTTTATGGTTTTTCTGAATATCTGAGCCAAACACCTCTCTGGAATTTAATAACTTGTGCCTCTGCCTTCCTAAGTAAACAATAAATTGTCTTCCTTTTTGAATAAAAGTTGCCATGACAACTTGGCAGGCGTGGGCTATGGAAGTCAGATACCGAGCTCTAGTATTTCAAAGATGTGATATTGTTTTTGGCAGCTCTGATTTAAGAAAAACTGAAGGTGTATTTTCACATAGTATATCAGTGGTGGACTTCGTAATTAGACTAAATTGTGTATATTTTTGCAGGTAATTCATTATTTAAGTACAATGATATTCTTGCTCTTTATGATAACTTCAAGACTCTTTCTTAACTAATCACAGAAATCCAGAGATTAAGGAAAATGCCAAGGTTATTTTATAAATGCTGATTTCAAAAATTATCCTGAACTCAATTCTGAAATTTTGACATTTTAAAGAAAATATCTATTTAGTAATTACAGGGAAATTTTGCAGCATCAAATAATCTGTTATATAATTCACCTAAAGATTACATCTTTAACTTCAATGTTCCTGAAATCTTTGTAATAATACTGTCAATAGGGATAAAAATTAAATTTTGATTTAAACACATTGAGTATTTTCTTCAAAACCACCCTTTTATTACCATTCACTGAAAAAATAAATGAATTATTATTTTACATAATAATTTAATTTTTAATTTTATAAAAATTTCAGTGAATGCTATAAAAGGGTGGCTTTGAAGAAAATATTCAATGAAATGATTTCTAGGTGGCCTTGCTCAAAGTTGCTTAAGTTTGGTTGCAAGTAAAAAGGCCTGTTTTTTCAGTTATGATTCTTTCAGTTGACCATAACCTAATTCAAGGTTGATCTAACAATAGAAAAAGACTCAAGGTTTCATGGAATGAACAAGTCCAGTAACAGATCACACCTAGATAGACTTGCTCAGGGATCTGGCCCTTCCTTCCTTCCTTCCTTCCTTCCTTCCTTCCTACCTTCCTTCCTTCCTTCCTTCCCTCCCTCCCTCCCTCCTCCCCTCCTCCCCTCCTCCCTTCCTCCCTTCCTCCCTTCCTTCCTTCCCTCCCTCCCTCCTCCCTCTCTTTCTCTCATTCTTTTCTTTCTTTGATAGAGTCTTGCTCTGTTACCCAGGCTGGAATGTAACAGCATGATCTCAGCTCACTGCAAACTCTGCCTCCCAGATTCAAGCAATTCTCCTGGTTCAAGTGCTATGCCTGGCAGTAGAGATGGCGTTTCACCATTTTGGCTAGGCTGGTCTGGAACTCCTGACCTCAGGTGATCCACCCGCCTCGGCCTCCCAAAGTGTTGGGATTACAGGCATAAACCACCACGTCCAGCCTGTAATTCTTTCTCTAGCAATGTGTTTGCCTTATCTTCAGACAGAATTTCCTCATAGTAGCAAAATGGAGCCAGTGGTTCCAGGTCTCATGCCTACATATCTCAGCAATCAGAACAAGGGAAATGATCTCTTCTCTACCTAAATTCCTGAATGTCTCAGTAATTGCTCCTTCTTAGGTTATCGGCTCATGCATGCCACCAACCACTGTGACCAGTGTAATAACATGAGCAAAATGGCCTGTGCCCAATGTCAAGGAAGGTTCCCACCTCCAAATCTTCTGGTTGTGAAGCCCAGTACACACAGATGAGTTGAATACATACCAGAGACACATCCACAGTGTGTTTTACCCTCAGACAACCCAAACTATCAGTGTCATTATGAGATTCTGGAACAGAGGGAGGAGTGGAAACCCATTGAGGTGTCAGAGCCTTTGGGGGCTGCATGATCTTCTTTCTTCTTTCTTTATATTTACTTTGTTCTTCTTTCTCTGTAGACCTTTCTTTTCTTTCACCAAGGTGTACATATAATTTGTGTGCCATACCCAGAGTTTAATTGCAGATATACCTAGGGCGTTTTATTTGTTTGTTTTGTTTTTATTTTTATTTATTTATTTATTTATTTATTTATTTATTTATTTTGAGACAGAGTCTCACTCTGTTGCCCAGGCTGGAGCGCAGTGGCCGGATCTCGGCTCACTGCAAGCTCCGCCTCCCGGGTTCACGCCATTCTCCTGCCTCAGCCTCCCGAGTAGCTGGGACTACAGGCGCCCGCCACCTCGCCCAGCTAGTATTTTTGGTTTGGTTGGTTGGGGTTTTTTTTGTATTTTTTAGTAGAGACGGGGTTTCACCGTGTTAGCCAGGATGGTCTCGATCCCTGACCTCGTGATCCGCCCGTCTCGGCCTCCCAAAGTGCTGGGATTACAGGCTTAAGCCACCGCGCCCGGCCTTTGTTTTGTTTTTTTAAAATGGGAGTCTCACTCTGTCTCCCAGGCTGGAATGCAGTGGTACAATCTTGGCTCGCTGCAACCTTTGCCTCCAGAATTAAGCAATTCTCCTACTTCAGTCTCCCAAGTAGCTGGGATTACAAGCACTCGCCACCACATCCGGCTAATTTTTGTATTTTTAGTAGAGATGGTATTTTGCCATGTTGGCCTGGCTGGTCTCAAACTCCTGACCTCAGGTAATCCGCCCGCCTTGGCTTCCCAAAGTGCTGGGATTACAGGCATGAGCCACTATGCTAGGTCTTTATTACATAAACAAAAAACTTACTGTTAGCATTTAATCACTATTCTCAATATTTACATTTGGATCATAGTCTCTCTTTTAGGCACGAGGCAAAATCTATTTAGAATACTACATAGAATATTCTTTTCCTTTTTGTAATAAGTTACGTATATATCTCGATTGATGATTTGCTAAAAAATACATGAGATTCATGTTTTGACTGGATTTCAAGAATAATTTTATTATATTTAATTATCACTTAGATGATAAATGAATTAAACAAAATTCACATCCCAAACCTTATTATTCAAATCATAGACCTATTTATTCAACATTTTTTCTTATACTTACCTGAAGGCTTTAAAATATTTTTTGTCTACTAACTCCTCAAATTGATTTCATGGTTATAAAACATTGCAATCAGAATTAGCCAAGAATCATATAATTTTTCTGGGTATTTCTCATCAAAATTGCTTCTTAAAACATTTACATCTCTTCACTGAGTGAGAAATACGAGGAATAAAGGCTTTGTGACAGGCACTATGGTAACACCAACAATGATAACTCAAAGAAAAGTAGAATGTAGTAACTCAAATTAAAGGAAAAAATATATTGTCTTCATTTCTAGGACCATTAGCTGAAAGCAGGCCCTAATATAACCTTATTTTTAAAGAAGAGAAGTTTGAATTTGTTATTACTAATTGTAATTATACCATAGGCTTTTAGTAAAAATTTCGAAAGAGACATTTTTGTTCAAAAGGACCTTTTTGTTCTGGTGAAAAATTAGATCTTTGCACCCAGTATATATTTCCTTCTAACTCTTGTATATTTAATAATTTCCTCTAAAGAAGACTACTAATTTTACACATACACACACACACACACACACACTCATGTAAAATACAAAACTTAGAAGGAAATATATATTGAAATTGTTAAATATATAAAACATTTAATCACTATTCTCCACATTTATATTTGGATCGTAGTCTTTCTTTTAGGTCACAAGACAAAATCTACTTAGAATACTGCATAGAATATTCTTTTCCTTTTTGTAATCAATTACATATATATCTCAATTGATGATTTGTGAAAAAAAATACATTGGATTCATGGTTTCACTGGATTTCAGAAACCATTTTATTTTATCTAATTAGCACTTAGATAATAAATGAACTAGACAAAATTCACATTCTAAATTTTATTATTCAAATCATAGGGCTATTTATTTAACATTTTTTTCTTACAGTTCATGTGTGTGCGTGGGTGTGCACATTTATTTATTTAATCCAAATTCATTTCTCTTAGAGTTTAGTTAATTCATTTGGCTCTTTTAAAGACTATTAATACTCTTGAGTTCAATAGGATTTTTTTTTTTTAAGAATTGTAGTTAAAACATCTCTGTTTTTGATATATATTATTATCTGTTATTGCAGGAGGATACAGACCACAATTACTACATATCGCGAATATATGGCCCATCTGATTCTGCCAGCCGGGATTTGTGGGTGAACATAGACCAAATGGAAAAAGATAAAGTGAAGATTCATGGAATATTGTCGAACACTCATCGGCAAGCTGCAGTAAGTGTTTTGACATTCAGGGTTCATTTTTCCTACTGTGAAAAAAAAGGTTGCTTTAATTGGCCTGTAGCCATTTCTTTTATAAGTTTGATAATTAAATATTAAAATGGCCCTATCTGTGGTAATCACTTTTCAAGTGTATTCAGTTCTGTAATTGTAATTTAGATTAATAATTGCATTTAAGATATGAAAGAAAATGAAATAGAATTGTTTTGATATACTGTCATTAATTTAACCAATTTTCTTAGTATATCTGATGAACGTATATTGGATTCAAAATTGAGCTTTATCTTGGATTATTTTTAGTTTTCTTATAATCCATGAGTGTATAGAACATTTTAAAAAATTACTTGCATTTGGTATCTTCCCATTTACATGAGTTTATTCCTCTTGGTCTTGGATTTAACCAAAGATTTAACCAAAGTCATTTATGACTTAGCATATATAGAACAAATTATGTTCTTAAATGAAGACGTTTGATATAAAGAAAAATAATAAAATATAGAAAGCATCACATTGATATTTTAAGCCTGGGCTCATTATTTCCTAACCGTGCTCCTGAAATAAATAATTTAACTATTCTGAGGTGCTTTCTGCATGTGTAAACTGGAGATGAGAGGGAATATTAATACTAGTCTCCCTTTCCTTACATGGTCATGAATAGCCTATTCAAGGGCCAGCCTGAATGCTCAAATGCATTAGCTTTTTCAATCTTCACAACAATCCCATGATTTAAATATTATTACATCACACATTGCAGATAAGAGAACTGAGGAGTCTTGGAAAATTCAGATAACCTGTCCAAGGGTCTCCACTAGAAAGTGGTAAACTGGGATGTTAACCTGGGTAGCCAAGCTGATGCTCAAATTTTGTGTGTAAAATGTATCACACTTGGTTCTCAGAATGTTCTTTGATCATCATTTTATGATAAATGCCGGATTTCACATTTTAACAGGTGTTTGGTTTTGCTGGCCTGGGTAACGGTGGTGATAGTGTCATTGATGAAACCATGAGATGTTCTCTTCAGTATGACCTGAAGTGAAAAGAAAACAGCTTTAACCTTTCAAGTTATTTAGAGAGGCATTGATTTGATAAATGTTAAATATCAAAATTTTTGGCAGTGGCCTTCCTTGTTTATACGTAGATGTTCCTGTTTTCAGGAGATCAACTGCTAAAAGCTAAATGGAAATTAAGAATAGTATACCATGATGATTCATTGAATTTTCAGTGTAGAGCACATGCTTCCTGAGTCTGAGAAGCAAACAAAGTAGTTACCTTTCCTTACTAAATTCCATCATCCACCCCCACCCTACTTTTTTCTATATTCAGGCAACCCCAGGTAGGCAAGATGACAGATTTAGAAATAATTCACTGTGGAATTTCCAACAGATTTTCAAGAGAAGAGAAAATGATAAAGAATAGATTCGAACAATGTCTATCTGAGATCTATTGCATTTGACAACCTTCATACTATAGCACAGTGGTTAATAGTATAAAATATACTTTGTGGAGTTTTGAATGTTGGTGTGTGCACATGGGGATTCGGTGACGTGGCCTAGTTCTAGTGTCAGCCACTATGGGTGACATCTATAAGCAGAGAAAGAAGTTCCTCAGTTAAAGTATTAGCTGATTTCTTCCTCTATACAAATATGGCTACCATCTCTCTCCTCTGTTCTGCCCCCCAATGTAAGACAGTTTGTATCCTGCCTCTCCTTAAAGAAGCCTGTTCTCTTTGCAATAGGGTTTACTTAGTTGCCTTGTGACAGCTCTCTGATTGTCTCATGAAAAATGATAATACTGTAGACAGTCCATTTTTTTCTTATTGTTAGTATGGCAGTGACATTGTTTGTTGCTTTTAACACTTGAGGTTGCCTCAAACATAAATGGAAGGACTTGAACTTCTGGTTGTAACTTACCTGGTGCTCTTTATGTTGATGGTTAAATATATACAATTGTTAGAGGCTTTTGTTTTAGATACTCTGCCATTGTCATATCTTGGGTTCTTGGTTATCCACAAGTATTTAAGCCATTAACAAACATTTCTTCAGAGTTAGAAATTGGTGGAAAAAACTATCAACAAAATTCGACACACTTCATATTAAAAACTCTCAAGAAACTAGGCATAGAAGGAACATACCTCAAAGTAATAAGAGCCATCTGTGACAAACCTACAGCTAACATTATACTGAATGGGCAAAAGCTGAAGCTTTCCCCTTGAAAACTGCCACAACACAAGGATGCCCTCTCTCATCATTCTTATTGAACATAGTATTGGAAGTCCTAGCCAGAGTAATTAAGCAAGACAAAGAAATAAAGAGCATCCAAGTCGGAAGAGAGGAAGTCAAACTATCCCTGTTTTCAGATGGCATGATTCTATATCTAGAGAACCCCATAGTCTAGGCCCAAAAGCTCCTTTAGCTGATAAGCAACTTCAGCAAGTTTCAGGATACAAAATCTGTGTTCAGAAATCACAAGCATTCCTATACATCACCAACTGCCATGCCAAGAGTCAAATCAGGAAGGCAATCTCATTCACAATTGCCACAGAAACAATAAAATACCTAGTAATACAGCCAACCAAGGAAGTGAAAAATCTCTGCAATGAGAATTACAAAGCACTGCTCAAAGAAATCAGCGAAGACACAAACAAATGGAAAAAAAATCACATGCTCTTGGATAGGAAGAATCAATATCATTAAAATAGCCATACTGCCCAAAGCAATTTACAGATTCAAGGCTATTCCTATCACACTACCAATGACGTTCTTCAGAGAAGTAGAAAAATTTATTTACAATTCATATGGAACCAAAAAAGAGCCCAAATAGCCAAGGCAATTCTAAACAAAAAGAACAAAACTGGAAGCATCACATTGTCCAACTTCAAATTATACTGCAGGGCTGAAGTTACCAAAACAGCATGTTACTGGTACAAAAACAGTCACACAGACTAATGGAACAGAATAGAGAGCCCAGAAGTAAGGCCACACACCTATGACGATCTGACCTTCAACAAACCTGACAAAAACAAGCAATGGAGAAAAGACTCCCTATTTAATAAATGGTGCTGGGATAACTGGCTAGCCATATACAGCAAATTGAAGCTAGATCCCTTCCTTACACCATATACAAAAAAATCAATTCAAGATGGATTAAAGACTTAGATGTAACACCATGGAATACTATGCAGCCATAAAAAAGGATGAGTTTGCGTCCTTTGTAGGGACATGGATGCAGCTGGAAACCATCATTCTTAGCAAACTATCACAAGAACAGAAAACCAAACACCGCATGTTCTCACTCATAGGTGGGAACTGAACAATGAGATCACTTGGACTCAGGAAGGGGAACATCACACACCGGGGCCTATCATGGGGAGGGGGGAGGGGGGAGGGATTGCATTGGGAGTTATACCTGATGTAAATGACGAGTTGATGGGTGCAGCAGACCAACATGGCACAAGTATACATATGTAACAAACCTGCACGTTATGCACATGTACCCTACAACTTAAAGTATAATAATAATAAATAAATTTAAAAAAAAAAAGACCATATGAATAAACAAGCTAAAAAAAAAAAAAAAAAAAAAAAAACCAAAAAAAAAAAAACCCAAAACTATAAAAACCCTGGAAGACAACCTAGGCAATACCATTCCAGACATAGTAAAAGGCAAAGATTTTATGACAAAGACGCCAAAACCAATCATGACGAAAGCAAAAATTAACAAATGGGATCTAATTAAACTAAAGAGCCTTCTGCACAGCAAAAGAAACTATCAACAGAGTAAACAGACAACCTACAGAATGGGAGAAAATATTTGCAAGCTATGCATCTGACAAAGGTCTAATGTCCAGCATCTACAGGGAACTTAAACAAATTTACAAGAAAAAAAAAATTAAAAAGTGGGCAAAGACATGAACAGGCACTTTTCAAAAGAAGACATACATGCAGCCAAGAAGCATATGAAAAAAAGCTCAATATCACTGATCATTAGAGAAATGCAAAACAAAAACCCCAGTGAGATATCATTTCACACCTATTAGAATGGCTGTTATTAAAAAGTAAAAAAAAAAAAAAAAACAAAAAAACAAAAAAACAGATGCTGGTGAGGTTGCAGATTAAAGGGAACACTTATACACTGTTGGTGATGCTGTAAATTAGTTCAACCATTGTGGAAGGAAGTATGGCAATTCCTCAAAGACCTAAAGACCGAAATACCATTCGACCCAGCAATCCTATTACTGGGTATATACCCAGAGGAATATAAATCATTCTACCATAAAGACACATGCATGTGAATGTTTATTGCAGCACTATTCACAAAAGCAAAGACATGGAATCAACCTAAATGCCCATCAATGACAGATTGGATAAAGAAAATGTGGTACATATATACTATGGAATACTATCCTACCATAAAAAAGAACAAGATCATGTCTTTTGTGGGAACATGAACAGAACTGGAGGCCATTATCCTTAGCAAACTAATAAAGGAACAGGAACCAAATATACCATGTTCTCATGTATAAGTGGAGCTAAATGATAAGAAGTTAAGAACACAAAGTAGGGAAAAACAGACACTGGAGTCTACTTAAGGGTGGAGGGTGGGAGGAGAGAAAGGAGCAGAAAAGATAACTCTTGATTGCTAAAGTTAATATTTGGGTGATGAAAGAATCCATACAACAAATTCCTATAACATGAGTTCACCTGTGTAACAAAGTTTCACACATACTGCTGACCCTAAAATAAAGATTAAAAAATTTATATGTGCTATTATGGATATATTGTATCTCAAGACCCAATATACACTTAGGGTTGGATTAATGACAGTGGAGGTATAAACCCTATTTTAAATACTGTTTCTCTTAATTTTGAATATTTTTGGCCTCCGTCTTGTCAGATCTGATTCCATCATTATAGTTTTTACTTCATGATGTGTTTCATACAAGGCTGATTCAGCACAAAGCTTTGGTAGCCACAGTCTTGTGCACTCCTGTGCTTTCATTTATTAGTATAAAAACCAAATCTCTTATTTGGCAGGTCTAGATGGGACAGAAAATTTGCATTTCTACAAATTCCAAGGTCATGCTCATGCCGCTAATCCAGGGACCATGCTCAGACTCTATAGGGTTGCCATCCTGTTTCTCAAAAGGTCAAGATAATATGTTAGCTGTTGCAGGCCTTATGGTCTCTGTCACAACTACTTGACTCTATTGTTATAGCTTAATAGCCATAGACAATATGTAAATGAACAGGCATGGCTGTGTTCCAATAAAACTTTATTTATGGAAATAAAGAAGACATTGGTCCTGTATCTACTTTGTTATTACTCTCAACAGAAAACACACACACACACACACCCCATACATGATCACACAAACACACACAAAAAACACACTGACACACACTTCCATTTTAACAATAAGATTGGTAATATTAACTATTTTCCATTTGAAAAAAAAATGCTACGTGAACTCCTTTGTTTAAATTTACAGCCTAAATATTACAAATGTACTTGCTAGAATATTTTTTAAATTCCCCACATTCTCTTTTCATAAATGTGATTACTAAATATTAGCCTGAGCTTTCCAAACTGTATAGAGTAATCCATGTTCTAGCATTTCCTCAGTTGGTCTTTCTGCCTTTCCAATCCTGCTTGGTTCTCTGTTTCATTTCCATTGCGCTTTTCTCAGAATAAAATCAAGTTGTTACAAAAGATGACAGAATTTTAATATTAAGGTGATATTATGACCGGGGGCTGAGTAATGCCCACATACACGTCTACATGCAACACACACACATACTTCATGTTACTGAGGTGGTAAACCACAAGGGAAAATGGAAAATGGCAAACGTGAATCCACCTTATTAATTAGCTTTGCTCCTGTTCTCATTGACATGAAAAGCTCTCTGGTAATGTGGCTGGAAACAGGATTTAAATTTAAGCTCCAAGGGGAAGAAGGGAGCTTCTCGAATCTTATCACCAGTTCATGTAATTTGCATGCCCACGAGTATATATTCTGTCAACAAATTATGCAAAAAAAAAAAAAAAAAAAAAAAAGATTTAGCTCGGGATAGTCCCAGGGCCAGAGGGCTAACAATTTAGCCCTGAATAAGCAAGAGGTAGAGTGAGAAGGCAAGAATGTTGGCCCTCCCAGAAGAGGCAACTTACCATCCTCTTCCCTGCTTCCTGAAATGGAAAAGAGGAGGGTACAAGAGATGTTTTACCTAGGAACATTATTTTTTTAAAGACATATTTCCCCCATCACTGCATATAAATGTGGTCCAAACACTATTTTGGAATCTTAGATAATATTCTTGAAAGAGGACGAGGGTGGAAATAAAGTAAGTTTTTCCTTTTCTCCCATCCACAATAATATCTTATAATTTCAGAGCAGAATAAAACATAGGAATCATTTAATTCACATATTTGACATGCCCACACACATTGGTATCTCTTTCCTTTTATAATCTCAATCATTATCATTAGTATTTACATGACATATGTGTATAGTGGAACTTGATTACATGTGCTTTCAAATCTCTCCATTGTCATTTTTGTTTAAATAACATTTCTTAAATCATTACTGCAAAATAAGCAGATGCTAAAACCTAGTTTTGCAGTTGACAAATTAAGGCAAAGACCATGTCTTTCTAGCTAAAGCAAAGTGAAGAACTGGTATGAGTTCCTGCCAGATGGTAAGCAATGAGGTAGGCACTTTATATTAAAATTCTCACAGTTACCTGGGTATTTTGTCCTTCATTCAGAGCCGCACAGTTTTCAGGTTGCAAATCTAAAAGTTTCTGACTATAAACCTAGAAACCAGCCTGGACTTGTTCTTTTCCCTCTTTCTAGACATTTGAAATTCCACATTTTTGTGATTTTCCTCTATATTTCTACATCTATATTATTTAATTTATTTCTGGACACAGTTTGATTCAACTGCCAGACATACTGGAATTATTTTGTCTTCTGAAATGACATTCTGATTGAAAACTCCTAAAGATATATCTCTGTCCTGGTGGAAGGAGTCCAGTGTTTGAAGTTAGGAAACCTTAGCTCCAACACTTATTTTTGTGGATTCTGGCCTCTTTGCACCTCAATTTTGTAAGCTGGAAGAAAGGGGGTAAAAATGCCTGCCTTGACTGCCTCCCAGTGCAATGTTGAAAATAAAAATGAAATAGTTATAAAAGGACACTGAAAACCTCAACAAAACAATACGGTTGCTGAGCATTATTATTTGAGTGTTCTAATTCTTGACAACAAAAATAATAACCCTGTCAAAGAAAGTAGTTAAGGCAGTAAAAACATTGTATTTAGGGTTATTGCAATGAGGGAAAGAATCTTGATGTAGAACTGGGCTCAGTTCTGAATGTAGCATGGGCAAGATGAAGATATGGCCAAGAGCAGAGTGGGCATGAGTGGAGGGAAAGTTATAAGAGGAGACATGAGAAGTAAGTGGCGATTGTGCCTAAACTGAGTTGTTAGGATTTTTACTGAAGGAGGGTCAGGGTGATTAGATAGCAAGGGTGGGAGATGAGGGTTTGATCAGTATTGAGGATGGTCAGACATCAAGGGTGGGGAGTCTTGCTAAACTGAGTTAGCATCTTGTCATTCCCAAATAAGTTAATATCTGAGTCTCTGTAAAAGTCTCTCTCAGATAGATAAATACATAGATGCATAAATATGGATGGATGGATGGATGGATGGATGGACAGATGGATGGATCATGGGTGGAAGAATGGATAGAGATCTAGGTATAGGATCAACGGATGGGTAGATGGAAAGATAGTTAGGTAGACAGATATATTAATAGATGGATGGATGGATAGATAGGTAAAGATGATTGATATATCTCTATATTTCTATCTGTATCTTTCTATGTATATATTTTATGCCAAGCAATTGCCAATATACTGTTTGCCAGACATAAACATACTCTGGCTTAAATATTTTTTAATCTTTCTATATGTTGGTAGGAAGATTGATTCTTTAAATATGAAACAACAGCAAAATGAAATGGTTGAAGTGCTATTCTCTATCTGTCTCACTCTATCTCTGTCATAATGCAGGTAAGGTTTTTAATGAAACTTGTTTGACTTTTTATGTGTTGATTGTTTAAAATTTTTATATTGAACTGTCTTTGATGACATTTCTGACTATTTGAATATACATAGAAAAATTCATTTAAAAATTAAGTTTTCTGGAGATTTCTTTTATTCCCTTCAGGAAAATAACTCATTGCTTCAGTTAGCAATGAGTCTCATATTTGCATAATGTTTAAGTTAGGAGAACTACATTTGGCTGCTGATGGTGACTTTAGTAAGTTGGTTTTTCATATTGGACACATTTATTTTTTTCTGTGCATCAAAAAATCTGTTGATAAGTGCTCATTTTTCAAAATGATTAAATTGAAAGGCAATATAATTTGCTTTCTCTATTAGGCTATTATCTAGACTGTATGTATTTGCCTGAGTTCTGTTCGTAATGTCTAATAATAGGTTGCTTTTTATTTACTCTTACATTTGACTGGTTGAATAAACTTGCTGCATTCTGTCTTTTGAGTTGCTTCAATTCAAGTGAGACACAAGTTTATCAACCTGGTCTTACTTGTCTTTGCTCATAGGATTTTCCTCCAGTTTGATAACAGACTGGGATAAGTCATATCTGCATATGTCTCTGTAGCTTAATTTCAGTTGAATAAAGTCTTCTGCATACATAAAGGAAGAAATATACTCGACATAATGTAATATTTTATTGAATACTATTCATATTTTTGCTCTAATCAAATTCTAAATACTCAGAAAATTCGTAGTTGCAAAATAGTAAAGGAATTCTCTCTGGATATTTAAAAGGTGTGTTCTAGTCTTCAACGTCCTACAAAACAGATGTACACTCCAAAGTAATCATGGATTAATTTGTTTAAAAAATAACAGGGATTCAAAAGCATAGGATTTGGCATCATGAGATCCAAATTCAAGTTTCTTACAACTATGAGACCTTGGGCAAATCCCTAAATTCCCTGTCAATTTCTTCCTGTACTAAGTAGTTGTGATAGTAATGTCTGTCCTGCCTACCACATACAATATATTAAAATGAAATGTTATGGCACTTGATAGTTACTTATGTAGTTTAAGAAATTCCACTATTAATTCATTTTACTTGAATTATACTTAGGTCACTTACCAAACTTGAGGTTAATCCCTTTTGTCCCAAGTATTATTCCAGGGCCTGACTCTTTTTCATTGCACAAAACTAACATGATTCGAGTGGCTGAGTTGTATTTCTCTGCATGCCTGGGAAACGGGCTGGTCCACCAGCCTGGAAGCCAATAAGTACATGGAACAGTCTACCCCTGTCCTGCCGATGGCACTTACGACAGATTAAACATTCCCTAGGCCACCTAATATGCTGAAGTTAACTAACTCCTTTTACTGACATAATTACATAAATACATGCATATTACTAATAATTTAATCTACTCTTGCTATTCTTCCTGAATCTAGGAGCCAAATTTTAGACATGGAAAGGACTTTGGAGAGCCTTAAGGACAGCTGCCTTAAGAAATTCACATTGATCCATTTCTTCTTCATGTAAGAAATCTTAGCTTCCCAAAGCAAGAAGTTGCCTTCTTATTTGACAGATCATATTTGAGTTCCTATTTCATTAGAATTTAATCTTATTTCTTCATCTTGGGTCTTTAGTGAAGGATGAGCACCATTTTTTACATAACATTAGCCATGGAATGTAATATAATACATTCTCTGTTACCAGTGATGGCTGTAAAATTATTCTAGATAGATAAATATCTATTCACCTTTTAAAGTCACGAATGAGGCAAATATTTTAGGTTTCTGATAAACCCTGTTAGAAGGTTTCATATTAAACTTTTATAACCATAAACGGTGCTAAAAAGGAGACCCCTCAACCATGTCTCAGGTGCAATAAACAAGTGTATTTACTCTGCCTTTCACCTGAGATTCTCTTTTCCAACTTATTTCTTATCATCTTTTCTGTCATCTCTTCAGGAGCCTATGAAGACTTACGACAGTTTAATTTTAGATAACATGAGTGTAAAACATATTCTCATCCTAAAGTTATTAACTGATAAAGATGTTACATGACTCCTTTGAAAGAAAATGTTTCATAACAGAAAACTTAGCAAACTGTAAATGGAATATAACATTTTTTTTAGAGTAAATACATCTGAAAGCAGATAATCTTAATTCTTGTGAAAAATCTTAAATTATAAAATATTGTGTTTGAGGATTGAGATTTCCTGGGCAGGTTAGTATTTCAGTATATTTTTAAAATATTTTTTATACCTGGTCCCAATATCTTTATTTTTGTCTGTTCCTTCCTACCTAATTATAGCATATCACTTAGGTGATGGATGGATAATACCCTACACAAAATGGTCAGGTTTCTATGTGGATTTTTTTTCCTTTGTTTTTATTTATTTATTTATTTATTTATTTATTTATTTATTTTTATTTTTTATTATTATACTTTAAGTTCTAGGGTACATGTGCACAACGTGCAGGTTTGTTACATATGTATACTTGTGGCATGTTGGTGTGCTGCACCCATCAACTCGTCAGCACCCATCAACTCGTCATTTACATCAGGTATAACTCCCAATGCCATCCCTCCCCACGCCCATAATAGGCCCCAGTGTGTGATGTTCCCCTTCCGGAGTCCAGGTGATCTCAATTCCCACCTATGAGTGAGAACATGCGGTGTTTGGTTTTCTGTTCTTGCGATAGTTTGCTGAGAATGATGGTTTCTAGCTGCATCCATGTCCCTACAAAGGACACAAACTCATCCCTTTTTATGTGGATTGTTTATAAACTGCCTTCCCATCAGAATGTCTAGTGTGCCTGGAATTCCCAGCCCCAGAGAATAGGCATCTTTTTTCTCATTTTGCTAGAGGTGCTCTGTTAAAATTCCAATGGGGCTAGAAGTGAAACCCTATTAGCCATTCTCTATTAATGATAGATTGCCAGAAATTTCCTACCCTGCAGCATCTGTCTGTAAAGAAATGCCAAGTAAGGTTCAAGTTTAATAACTGGGCCAAGGTAAAGCACATTAGTCCTGATTCCATGTGGGCTAAACTGTAGGATGCCAAGGATGTCATAAGGGAGCAACTCTTGGACGCTGTGTTGAGAAGTATCAATTTATTTAGTTTTTTGAAAAAAATTAGAAAGTTGACAAATGTGGCCAAATGGAAAACATGAATCTGCATTTAAAAAAAGAGGTAGGGGGCTCTTTATATTATTTTTTGTAACTTTTCTTTCATTTGAGATTATTTCCAAATAATTTTTTTTTAAAAAAAGAGAAGTTAGCAAAGGAGGATGAAGAAGGAAAATTGAACTTGGTCTAAATTTCAATTTCAATCAGCAATTGAATTTTGAATTATTTAGTTGCTTCGCTCGTGAACTTTACCCACTGAATTTCAAATATTTTCTAATTGATACATAATATTTTACATATTTATGGGGTGCAGGTGATATTTTGTTACATGCATAGAATGTGTAATGATGAAGTTGGAGCATCTGGGGTACCCATCACCTAGAGGATTCATCATTCCTATGTCTTAGGAACGTTTCATCCTAACATGTCAGTGGAGTAGTGTCAAAACGCATGGACTTGGAACCAGATTGCCTGGATTTGAGTCCTCACTTTGCCAACTGTGAGGTTTAACGTTGAGCATGTTATTAACTCTTTCTTAATCACTTCCTCATCTATTAAATGGAAGTAATAACAGTACTTACCTCCTAAGGTTGGTCATTAGGACTAAATAATTTAGCATTTGTACAATGCTTAAAGAGATACCTGGAATAGTGTCCAAGATATCTATTACATCGATAATAATAATTATTATGTAAACATTTACCTTTAAAAACAATCATTTTCCACTGACTGGAAATTACGGAGTTTGTTCCCTGAAAGGCAGATTGTTATCTACTGAGAAAAGGAAGGACCTTTCCATTATCTGAACGATAAACACAACAAAATATTTTTTTGTCTTGCCCTGTTTGAGGATCATTGATCAAGGATGTCACAAAAACGTCACAACCTTCAGGCTTTGCGAACCGTAGTTTTAAAGACACTTGGCTAGCAGGAACCTCTAGATTTCAGTTCTGTCAATGGAAAATTTTAGGGCATACATGTGCTACCTGGTAAAGTGAGATTATGTTTTCCAGAAACAAGTCTATTCTTCCTTTTAACCTATTTCACTCTTGCCAAAGTTTCCTTACGGCAATGATTTTGGAGTTTCAAAGACCGCTTATATAACACAGAGCTTTGTTACTCAAAGTGGGGTTCAGGGGGCAGTATCAGAAGCACCAGGAGCTTGCTAGAAATGCAGGATTTCTGCCCCCTGAATCTGGATCTGAATTGTAACAGGAACCCTAGGTGATTCATTCGCACCTTGAGGTTTGAGAAGCTTGGAGAATTCTCTTGACTTGCTTCTAGGGTAGCATGAAAAATCTAGAAGCAATTCCTTCTGACTCTCACCCAAACCCCATGTGTCCTTGAAGGGTTCTTTATAAAATCCTGTCACACTCTTTCTGTATCCCTGAACAGCTGGATTCTCTGAACTCTGCCAGAGTTGTAAATATCACATAACTAATATGAATAATTCTCAGCGTTTGCAAGTACAGGCAAGCTACTGTAGCCACGTGTTTGCTGGGAACCATGCAGTAAGAGAGGTCAAAAGATATGGTGATTGTTCACTTATTCTCAGGTTCATGTGCACCAGCATCAGCTAATTGCAAATGTTTACGTTTTGTTTTCCAGTTTATGAATATTCCCTTGAAGAGCACCATTCAATAGCCAGGATTAATTAAGTTCTAAGTTCTGCTATGAAAAAAGTGCTGAAGAGGTTAGAATTTCTAACTTGGAAAATCAATTCAATTGATGGACTTTATTCTCAAAGAAGTAGCCAGTTCTTTGTTTGTGCATTTGTATATTGATCAGCCCTTTCCATGAACATTTTGATTTTTTAATTAGGTTTCCAGTGTTTTCAGGGACTGGATTAATGACCCATGTCTGTCAACTCCTCCCAGAGTATGAGAATGGTTAAAATCCCATTTAAAAAAAAATTCTACATGGTAAAAGCTTTATTATGATCCTGCCCACTGTGCTATTTTATTTTGGGATACACTAGGCTCACTTAGGACCTGGAAGCAGGATCTTACTTTATGGTATAACAAAGAAGTTTGCAATGCTCTTATTCAAATATATGCCTCTCCATGTTTTATTTTCCCTCTTTGATATTCGCTTGTTGTGAAAGCCTGCCAATTTTAATTTTTTTCTGTCAACCACATTTGAGTTTATATTACTTTTATTTTTTATATTTTTAGAGACATGGTCTTGCTCTGTCACCCAGGCTGGATTGCAGTGGTGTGATCACAGCTCGTTGCAGCCTGGATCTCCTAGGCTCAAGCAATCCTCCTGCCTCAGCCTCCCGAGTAGCTGGGATTGCAGGCTAACATGCCTGGCTAATTCTTTTTTATTTTTGTAGAGACAGGGTCTTGCTATTTTGCCCAGGTTGGTGTCAAACTCCTGGCCTCAAGCGATCCTCCTGACTCCCAAAGCACTGGGATTACAAGTATGAGCCACCGCACCTGGCCTATATTACTTTTATAAGCAAAGTTATTTCAGTTTAATAGGGGAATAAAGCATGAAATGACAATTGCCATTGAGAATTTTAAAAAAGAAAGTAAATGTTTTATACATTTAGAAGACATGCTCCTGGAACTATCCTTAGAGGGTAAGAAATGAAAACATCTGATCCTGGAATGTGAAAAAGAAAAAAAGAAGTTGTTGAGACTGGGCTGGTCACTGGGTGCGCAGGGGCCCCCTGTTGTGCCTAGGCCCAGGTGTGGCCAATGGCGCAATGGCTCAGCCCAGCTTGGTGCTCTATTAGCCCAGTCCCTGTGATTTGGTGCATTTGATCTAATTAGACTGCTCTGCACCTTTCTCAAATTTTCTCTCTTTTGTGTCTCTGGCCTCATGCATCTAGGTACTTTCAAATGATGTTTTACTATTACTAATTTTTAAAGAAAATTATGTTGTTATGTCTACCAAGAGTGAAAGACTGACAATATTAAAGATTCCATATAGAAAACACAGTCACTGAAGGCTTATAACAGGTGGGAAATGAATCACATAGTATAAAAAAAGAAATATAGAAATTGTACAGTTGTCAAAACGCAGGGTTTTGTAGCCCAACATGTTTGGATTGAAGTCTTAGCTCTAATGCCTACTGGTGATTTGAATTTATCACTCATCCTTTATTTTTGTAAAATTTTGTTTTGAAATAATTTCAGACTTACAAAAAACTTGCAAAAAAATTTTAAAGAGTTTCCATGTAGATTTCACCTAGTGCCGTAAATTTTAACACCTTATATACCCATGATACCATTAACAGTCTCAAGAAATTCGTGTTGGTACTATACTCTTAAATAATCCATGGGCCTTATTCCAATTTTCCTAATTGTCTGCAAATTATTTTTTCTTATTCAAGATCCAACTTAGGACCCATATAGCATTTATTTGTCAAATATTCTAGCCTCCTTCAATCTATAACAATTCCTCAGTCTTTGTCTTTCATGAACTTGATACTCTTAAAGAGTATTGGCCAGTTATTCTGTACAATGTCCCTGATTTTGAGTGTCTACTATTGCTTCATGATTAAATGTAGGTCTCTGTTTTTGGTAATATTATGATGGTGATGATATTTTGTCCTTCCTCGTGCATCATATCGGGAGGTACATGATGATAATAAGTCTCATTAGTGTGAGGTTAATTTTGATTACCTGGTTAAGGCGATGCCTAACAGGTTTTGTCTTCTCACTGTAAAGCTACCATTTTTTCCTTTTGTGATTAAAAAATCTTGTTGAAAGATGCTTTGAGACTATACAAATGTCCTGCTTCTTATTGTACCTCTACCTACTGATTTTAGCATTCATTATTGCTAAATACAGGCAAAATACTTAGCATAATGTCTGATATATTAAATGTTAATTTCATTCTTTTAACACCTGCATATACAATAATTATGATTATTTTAATATGACAAAAATGAAGACATCATAACATTGCCTAGAAACATGTCTAAGTGAGATAACGATTCTATTAGAAAAACAATTAACCAGAATTAGTTTAATTCTTTAAGAGCTGTGATAATGCACTGCTGTATTTGAAAGAACATAAATCATGTTCAGCTATTTATTAGGAATCAAATAAGGAGCTATACTTGTTTAGGAAACTAGTTTTAAATAACTATTGCTAGATACCTTCGTGTACACAGTATATTGTTATACTTCATTGACTCAATGCTTATGATGGTCCAGGTATTATTTGGTCATTTGATCCTTATGATAACCTTTTGAAGAAGTGTCTTGACCTTACAGATGAGCAAACTATGGCTTTAAAAGGTTAAATAGTCCGGGTGCGGTGGCTCACACCTGTAATTCCAGCACTTTGGAAAGTCGAGGTGGGCGGATCACGAGGCCAAGAGATCAAGGCCATCCTGGCCAACAAGGTGAAACCCTGTCTCTACTAAAATTACAAAATTAGCTGGGTGTGGTGGCGCATGCCTGTAGTCCCAGCTACTAGGGAGGCTGAGGAAGGAGAATCGCTTGAACTTGGGAGGCAGAGGTTGCAGTGAGCCAAGATCGTGCCATTGCATTCCAGCCTGGTGGCAGAGTGAGACTCTGTCTCAATAAATAAATAAATAAATAAATAAATAAATAAATAAATTTTAAAAATAAAAAGGTTAAATAATGTATGAAATCGCACAGTTACTAAATACCAAAGCTGAAATGTAAATTTCAGGTCTCTGCGACTCCAAACCCATGCTAAAGCATTCAATAATTTGGAAAGAGAGATTAAATATTTAAAAATACAGTTCCACATACTTCCATTAAAAAAAGACTATAAAAGGTGTGTTTTATGATGAGTAAAGGAGCAAGACAACAATAATCTATTCTAAGCATTTATAGGTGAATAAATTTTATGTGGACCTTATACAGTTTCAATAAAGTTAGTAAATTGTTACATGTATCTTGGAAGAAAATATCACATCCCAATTAAATTTATCATAGGTATATGGTGTTTGTTGAATCATTTTTATGTATTAGAGATGTAAATATTACTGGAAATACACCAATATACTAGAAATATTTATGTAAATAAAGCAAATATAATTTTTCTTTTATTTTACAACTCACAAAGTTAGTACTTGACATAAATAAATGAACTGAAAATAATGTGACTCAATATTTATTTGATCTTATATTTGAAATTGTTTTTTGAAAAAAAATCATAAATACCACTTTACCAATAAGAGTAACATCTCACCTATTTGAGAGTTTTAGGAGACAAATATGTGCCCCTCAAACATAATTATTTGAATGAATAGAAATAGAATATTAAAATATGTGTGTAAAACCTAATGATTATTAATTCATTCTTGAATAAGTGGTTGGTCATTGTATTCTTTTGATCCTTTGCTATGATAAACTCATGAGATCAGCCATTATGAAAACCACGGTGACTACTCATTTTCTTCCTGCAAGCCGCTTTCAGCAGGATTATTTCTTATAAAGCTGAAATAAAAAGACTTGGGGAGTCAGAAAAGTATGACTTTATGACAGTAAATAAGAAACTGTCCTAAAACAAAAAGAAGTTTTTATTAGTGACATTTTAAAACATGACTTTGAGGATTATAGATATGCCCACTCCGGATTCCTAACTCTTTATTAAAAGGTTTCTGTATTCAAGGTTTTGAGGCGTTGACTAATTAATTCATCTTTGCAATAACACTGAGAAATAGGCAAACAAGTCAAATGGGAATTGAGTATATTTTGGATTATAATTCCTGTGTTATTAAAAAAGAATTAGCAGAGATTGTAATAATTAGTGTGAAAATGGATAGCAATTAACATAGGAAAAATATGTAAAGAAGGCAAGAAGAGGTGTAGGCACACTCAGAAATCTAGGAGTATGACCTGAACGAGTCTGATAGTCTGTTGCCCCCAGAAATTGTAATAGGATATGTTTTGGGAAAGCATGATGTGGCCTTAAGGCACAGTCATATATGGATGTAGGTGCCATAAATTTACTGCAAACCACCTGGACTCTGTACACTTTGACCAAGTCTTCAAAAAATGTTTCATAATTTTATTTTCTACCATATGAAGACGTAATACTTCTTTTGTTTGTCTCAAAGTTACCATTCCCCCTTCTTTCAAATAGCTAACTCTTTTCCATAGATTTTAAGAAAGTAGTTAGCAAATTCAGTTGATTTTATTTATGCCTTTTATGTTCTTTAATATTTTACTTCAGAGTTTTTATTTTCTATTTTGTCAAGACTCTTAATCCATTTGTTGGGTCTTCCCACCACCATTTTCTTGAATATTTCTTTTTCTTTCATGTTAAATATTTTTTAAGGATGAAATCCAAGAGCACATAATGTTTAAGCTGTAGTAAATACACCATTGCTTCAGTATTACATTTCTTTTCTTTTTTCTTTTCTTTTCTTTTCTTTTTTTTTTTTTGAGATAGAGTCTTGCTCTGTTGCCCAGTTTGGGGTGCAGTGGCACGATCTCAGCTCACTGCAAGCTCCGCCTCCCAGGTTCATGCCATTCTCCTGCCTCAGCCTCCGGAGTAGCTGGGACTACAGGTGCCCACCACCACGCCCAGCTAATTTTTTGTGTTTTTAGTAGAGATGGGGTTTCACTGTGTTGGCCAGGATGGTCTCAATCTCCTGACCTCGTGATCCGCCACCTCAGCCTCCCAAAGCGCTGTGATTTTTTCATTGACATTGCTTTTTATGACAATGCCCATGGTTCTGTTAGCCACTTTGGTTGCAGAAGAGTCCTTTGTTTTATATACTATTTGGGGTCATTTATTATTTAATTAAAGGATGCATAACTAATTAGTGACACAGCAAGTTTTCTTACAGCTATCCAAAATGGCCCTTCTTCCTGCATTCATAATCTCAGTTGGTGACACTATGGTTCACCAGTCAATCAGCTAGAAATCTTAGAAATCTGTGCTTGACTCCAGATGTCTCTCACTCACTCCAAATTTTTAAGTCCAATTAATCACAAAGTCCTTCCTGTAGGATTAGAAAGATGAATGTCCCAGCCTCCTGACCTCCGGTTAAATGATTCTGAGGCATGTTTTTGTTTTGTTTTGTTTTGTTTTGTTTTGTTTTGTTTTGTTTTGTTCTCTACTGTTGCTCAGTCCATCGGGACTGAGGCCCAATCGGTTATAATGATAACATGTCCAATATTATACCTGCTATTGTTTTTTTTTTTCCTTTTTCCTTGTCTCACTTTTCCTAGTTCCTTGAGCAAGTGTCATCTGGGATCACCGTCCAAATAAACTGTCTGCCCCTAAGTCCTTAAATCAAGATTGGCTTTAGGGGTAATCCAAGCTAAGCCAAGGCTTGAAGAATATGGAAGCCATGACTGACCAAGATTGAGAGAATATTGTCATCAGAAGGGATGTCACGTATCTGTACCACAGACAAGAGCTAAGGGTAGCAAGTGCAAGGAACTAAAAGATGTTGCCTATGGCTGACTGGAGCAGAGAGTATGAGGGCGAAAGTTGTCAAATAGCAGGGACTAGTTCATGGTGTGCTCTAGAACTCATGTTCACCTTGTTGGCATGACTCTCAGTGAGAATGGAATTCTAGATTGAATGATTTCAAGTGGGGGAGTGATATGCTAGGTAATATACAGCAGCAAGCCCCAACCATTTTGGCACCAGGAACCAGTTTCATGAAAGACAGTTTTTCCACAGAGGGTAGGAGGAGATGGTTTTGGGATGATTCAAGCACATTACCTTTATTTTGCACTTTATTTCTATTATTATTACATTATAATATATAATGCAATGATTATACAACTCACCATAATATAAAATCAGTGAGAGTCCTGAGCTTGTTTACCTTTAATGAGAAGGTCCCACCTGGGTGTAATGGATGACAGTGATGGATCATCAGGCATTAGATATCATAAGGAGCATGCAACCTAGATCCCTCCCAGTGCAGTTCACAATAGGGTTCACACTCCTATGAGAATCTAATGCTGCCACTGCTGATCTGACAGGAGGCAGAGCTCAGGTGGTAACGCAAGCCATGGGGAGCAGCTGTAAATACAGACGAAGCTTCCCTGGGTTGCCTGCTGCATAGCCCAGTTCCTGACAGGCCATGGCCTGTGGCCTGGGAGTTGAGGCCCTCGCATACAGAATGAATTTAAAGAGAAATAGAGCCATGACACATATGAGGAAGTTATTGCAATGATAGTGACCGATGTTTGGAGAAGAGTATCAGTAGTGACTGGCAAGAAATGAATGGATTACACAACTGTTTAGCAGACAGTATCTTCCTAGATTGCCATCGTGATTCCGTATCAGAGTGAAGCAGGCAATAAGTGGTAACTAAGGAAAACTTGTCATTTCAACAGGGAACCTTTTCAGTCAGAATTATTGATGTATTTGCAAATTTCCTTTGAAGATCTATTTGTCCTCAAGAAAAGGTCTTTAGCTTAAATCTGTATCCCTGTATCCTAATCTAATTCCAAACATATTTAAATACAGTAACTGAGAAACTCATATCCTAGTCTTTTGGTTCATATTTGGTGGTAATTGTTAGGGTTCATTAGAGACATATGTTTAAATCAAACTCTAACTCTAAAAGTGAGAATGCATAAGGTAAATTTTACCAATTTACTGATGAGCATGGAAATAAATTAGGATGATGAAAAACAATATATTGAGCAAGTGCTTTTATAAAATTATTCCTGACATGTTTGAGATAAATGATCCTGCCATTGAATCCTTCCTTCATTTTAGGGTTCTTAGTGACCACTTATTTCAGTTAGCTCCATGAAAATGAGTTTTGCTGTTCCTGTTAGTCAGCACAAAATAAAAATGATCATAAATCTTTTATAAAGATGAGGCTTGCATTAAAAAGAAAATCTAATTGAAAGTTGCTTTAAATTTTGAGTGATTAATTTCGTGTCAAATAAGTCATTAGAAATCGTGATAGCTATAAAAAAGCAATCATTTGCAAAATTGGAAAAAGCTAAATTCAATCTAGATACACTTTTCTACTTTTAAAATTTGTATATTGGGAGAGATACAATATAGCAATTGTGGAATTTTAATGTAATAGCCTGTTTTTATAGGTAGTTTGTACATGTGTGCTGTTGGGCTCTCAACCAACTAATTACTTTCCCTCTGGATACTTCTATTTCAGGTGATCATCTGTATTATATTTGATTGGTGCAAAAGTAATTGCGGTTTTTGCCATTACTTTTAGTGTTTCTCTTGTTTCTTGTCTAATAATAATATATCTACTTAATATCATTTCAAACATATAACAAAGATTAGGTTTTTTTATGTTTTGGATTTTAACAGATATATGTACACACACATATATATAAATATATATTTAACATTTTTATACATACATATATATGTATATATATTTTTTAAAATAGGCACTATATACCTGTGTAGTTAAATACTAAGAGCTAAAGCTCGTGGCCCCATTTTATGAAAACAAAGGGTGCAATCTAGGAACTGTCTCCCTAAATATCTGTAATGTACTCCAAACCAAGTAAAAGTAGCTCTCCAGTAACCAATATTGTTTATCCTACAGCTCTTGTATTTTTAAGAGTGGACATAATACACTAAATTTGGAGAGCTGATTGTATTTGAAAGATAAAAATGTCTGCAGGTCAGCCGAGCGTCGTGGCTCATGCCTGTAATCCTAGCAGTTTGAGAGGCTGAGGCAGGTGGATCACCTAAGGTCAGGAGTTCGAGACCAGCCTGGCCAGCATGGCGAAACCCCATCTCTACTAAAAATATAATAAATTAGTCTGGCATGGTGGCAGGTGCCTGTAATCCCAGCTACTTGGGAAGCTTAGGCAAGAGAATTGTTTGAACCCAGGGGGACAGAGGTTTCAGTGAGCTGAGATTGTGTCACTACACTCCAGCCTGGGGAAAAGAGTGAAACTCTGACTCAAAAAAAAAAAAAAGTCTCTAGGTCTAGATCCATTGGTGCAAGACATCTTCCATGAAACTGCTTTTCATTATGGGATGTACATAAAACAAATTAAATATGTAATGATGTAACATAAAATCGCTTTTGATTTTTAATCCAATGAAATCTTGACATAACATGCTCTACTATTTTTGGAGGAACTAGTCAAACTAAAAAGAACCTCAGAATAAGTTGCCTATCATCAAGACTGAACTGATTACTCAGTGGACAACTAAAATGCAGTGGTGATGTTAACTTTTTTCTTTTCACATACTTCAAACTTTTAATTACCAGAAAAAAAATATTATATTATTTAGTACTACCGAGGACTCAGGTTTTAAAAGCAAACTATAATAATTGCGGGGTAAAGTAGAAGCATCATTTTTGTTTTAAGTGAAAGACTCTTCATTTCACATTTACTATGGTACATATTATTGATTTTCTTCTCTGGTGTTGTTTTTTGCAGAGAGTGAATCTGTCCTTCGATTTTCCATTTTATGGCCACTTCCTACGTGAAATCACGGTAGCGACTGGGGGTAAGTGGTTTTCTACCCATTCACCTTAAGTAATCTATGGTTTGACTGCAGTTATTTTTAATGTACTCTATATTTCAAGATGGGTATTTATTGATAAAACCATTGTGTTTTATCACAAAGCCATAGGTATAAATAAAACCAAACAAAGGGTATTGTTATTGGAAAACTTCTCAGCAGAAAAAAAAAGTATTTATAATAATTTTCAACCTAGATCACCTCTGCTTTTCTTCCAAATTTTAATTCCTTTTTGGTAGTTTGGTAAGACTGTCCACATGGCAGAAGTTGGAATAGAGCTAGAAAGAAAGGCTGCTTAATGAAGCTGCTGGTGATCTTAATTTTCTTTTAATGTATATATTTGCTATATATATGTACATATATAAAATATGTAAAATATATATATAAACCTATATAATATATAAATATATATAAACATATAAAATATATGTACATATATATACACACATATGTATACACAAAAACACACAACCATATGCACATTAGCTTTGATCATTTTTTTCCTTGAGTGTTACCTATTTTGATTGACAACTCATTTGAGAGTCTTCAAATAAAGGCTGAAATCCAGCTCAAATGTTTTAAATTTTATTTTTCTCCACCAGCTTAGAGGTTAGTTTAGAGATTAGCAATATCCTAGCAAAGTAATTATCATTCTTTATTGTGTATCTCAGAAGTCAGAAATATTTTAGTCTTCAAGTGCTACTAGAAGCGATAAGCAAAATGCCAGGGAATATCCCTGTAGGCTTTATGATGCAGGGGTAGGGAAGAAGGAGAAAAACACATAAAAATGGAACAGTAAGTAAAGAAGAAATTAAAAGAAATTCTATAGATGTACAAAGAGGCTGTGAGCATCTATGCCCAAAGCACCATAGACAGAGTCTCTTTCCTTCACTGACTCTTACCAGGGGTCTTTTGGATGGTGTGGAAACCATGTTAAGCATCGCCATTTTTTTTTTTTTTGCCATACTTTAATATAAGACCTAGAAGGTACTTAGGATTCAGAAGAAGAAGATTTGTAATCAGAAATATCAACAAGTAAATGGAAGTGTTTTGAGCACCTACTCTGAGTGATGGTAAATAAGTCCACCTCTGCCTTAGAGTTGTGTAGCTTAGTGAAATATTAGGTAAAGTGAAGCAGAATGTGAGGAATTGCTTAGGAAATATAAGTGATGAAATATGCCCAGGTACAGTGGCTCACACCTGTAGTCCCAGCTACTTTGGAAGCCCAGGAAGGAGGATTGCTTGAGCCCAGGAGTTCAAGACAAGCCTGGGCAACACTGTGAGACCCTATCTCTACAAAAACATTTAAAAACTTAACCAAGCATGGTGGGGTGCTCCTGTAGTCCCAGCTACTCAGGAGGCTGAGAGAGGAGGACCACTTGAGGCCAGGAGTTTGAGACTGCACCGAGCTGTGGTCATGCCATTGCACTACAGCCTGGCTGACAGAGCAAGACTCTATCTCTGAAAATAAAATAAATAAAATAAAATAATTAGCTGGTATGGTGGCATGCACCTGTAATCTCAGCTACTTGAGAGGTTGAGGCAGGAGGATCACTTGAGTCCAGGAGTTTGAGGCTGCAGTGAGCTATGACCACACCACTGCACTACAGCCTGAGCAACAGAGAAAGACCCTATCTCTAAAGAAAAAAACAAACGGAAATCAGAAAAAGAAAATACAAATGATAAGCTATGGGTTTCCGGGGATGATGTAACTCAAACATCTCTGAGTCTTAAATGAGAGTTAAGACTACAGAAAAATTGGTGTTCAAAGTGTTTCTTGGATCTCCTCTGTGATTGACTAGACAAACGTCATAAGCAGATAGACCTATTTGACAGATGCTTGCCATCCTTACAAATCTTAAAAAGGTTCTTAACCAGAGAAGTCTTGGAAGGAAAATGGAAACCACGAGTTGACTGCAGGCCATTCTCAATAGACCTGGCCTGGGAGTTTTAAGTAGAAACACAAAGATGCCTCTTTTGTTGACTATCAGTTCTTTTTGTGTTTACAAATTCCTCTTGAACCTGTTTCTACATTGGGTGTGAGAAAAATTAAAGTGATATGTTTTCATGGTGAATCCAAGCTGTGCTAATAAATAAAGGGAATGCTTTAAACCATAATCCTCTTCATCTTACTTCATGGTTTTGCCATTTCCCATATTTCCTTGAAATCTCTCCATCTCTTTCCACACAGACACAAATTTAACATTGAAATTAAGTCAAGATAATGTCTCATCTTATTGCTAAGATCAGCACAACTTAAAAATGGAAAGTTGTTTAACAAAATAGACATATGCATAGTTTACCATGGCCCCTCTTTGTATATGTATTTTACTGTGAATGAGCTTAAGTTTCTAGTTTAAAATGTGAATTACAGCTAAAACATCTGGTCGTTTATCTTATAAACTATAAAAATAAAATCTTTGCTTATTAAACATTTTAATATTCAAAAGCTTCAATAATCCATATGTACAATGGAATTGGAAATATCATCTATTTTCTGGTTCACTGATAGTGGAATCTGAAAGCATTCATTTATCTTTCTAGATAAAAAATACTTCAGAATACAAATATTTCAAGCACTAGAAAACTAGTTCTCTGTGAATTTCATCAAAACAGTTTCATTAGTGATACCACCAAGATGTGTTTTTTGCCTATCACACTGCATTATTTTCTTTCTATCTGAATATTTTAATTGGTTCTTTTTTATTATTAGCCTGCTAGTGTGATCTTTTAAATGTTTGAAAATGTAGATTTAAGTTTGAGGATTTGATTTGTAATCAAATAGCTATCCTAGGAATGATATTTTTACCTGAGTCCGTCAATGGGTACCATTACGGTGATGAGATGGGAGTATGTGAGATGGGTTAATTACTACTTTATGTAATGGGGAAGAGAAGATATACACGTTATACAGATAATTTTGGTCCCAGTATGTAAGTATGTAGAGAGATGGTGATTCTTAATTAAGGTAATATGGGGAATTGTGGGAAGTTGGACATGAAACTGAAAAGCAAAAGTGATATGAATTTAAAAGCTAATAATGAATGTGTATTACTTACCTTGATCATAGAACAATTTGCCTTCTCTTTCTACACAGGTTTCTACTTACAGATTTCATAAGAAAGCGGTTTAAATTTTAGCTCTATTTTATTTCATTTGCTACGTAAAATACTAAAATGTTTAAGTAATATATTTACATATCTGAAAAACTAATAACGTGGACATTTAAAAAGTGAAACAGACAAAAGTAAAATGTAAATCTCCCTTCTTCCTTTGCCTCTTAGCTCACCAGTTTCCTGCCCAAGAAAAAAAATCTTATTTTTTGAAGTATGGTATATTAAAATTCAAACTTGGAGTAGTTTCCTGTATCTGGCCAATAATCATTAGGTTTTTTTTCTGTTTAAATTCCCACTAAGAGAGATTTTTAAAAAATAATAATGCATGTTATCTTCATTAGGTTTTCAGGAAGTATATTACCAAATCTCCCAGCTCCTTCTTTGTTCTGGCTTTCAAGTGGTAATATTTTAATTGTAGTCCCAAATAGTATTTCATACTCTTTATAGGGACTTGATTAATAACAGGAATAAAAGTCTTTTTAGGAGAGGAAGAGAGTTAGTTATTACTCATGATGATTGATTTGTAAATAACAACCACATCTTCTTTCAAGTGTATAACCCCATAAAACAAAGCGTGGTGTATCCATTAACTTTCTGCATCTAGGGAGAAGGTGAATGGAGTTTTTTTGTATTATTATTATTATAAACAGAGATCACAGGTTATGGTTATCTGAGATCTATGCATGAATGGAAGATACTAAAGAAATAGATGCTGGATGAAAGTAAATCCATTCCAACTGGCTTCAATAATTTAAAGTTACAAGCTCAAGTCTCAAGGATTCCTAGACAGAGAGATAAATTGCGTGATGTCTAATCTACTGCATCTAAATAATTCTCTGAGATAGACCTCCAAAACCCTGAGAGTTCATCTGAGCTGTCTTCTTTGATAATTTACTCCTCCCTCAAACTGTCTAGTGTCAGCAGTAGATTCAGTAGCTTGACCATTATTATATATGTATGTATTTATTTTGTAGACAGGATCTTACTCTGTCACCCCAGCTGGAGTGCAGTGGCACAATCACAGCTCACTATAGCCTTGACCTCCTGGGCTCAAGTGATCCTTCCACCTCGGCTCCCCAAGTAGCTGGGACTACAGGCATGCACCGCCATGCCTGGCTAATGTTCAGATTTTTTTGTAGATATGCGGTCTCACTATGTTGCTCAGGCTGCTCTCAAACTCCTAGCCTCTAGCAATCCTCCCATCTCAGCCTCCCAAAGTGCTGGGATTACAGGTGTGAGACCCTGTGCCAGGCTATATTGTTTTGTCCTTCACGAATTGCATATTCACAACCACTTTTGTTTCTCCTGCATGTCTGTTCATACATGCTTTATTTCATTAGCACTGGCTCCTTGCGGCAGGGGTGGGAAGCATAATTGGAAATTAAGCCATTAGGAGACCCAGAGAGGAAGCACCCAGGAGCAAGAGTTGACTCAATAGGAATCAGCAAGAAAAATACAAGAGGCAGAAACATGGGTAGAATGAAAGAGGGCCATTAGACGTAAACAAAAGAGAGCAGAGCATTGGCATACGATGGATAAGTCATGATTGGAGGACAGGAATGGGGGAGGTGGATCAGCTGAGACGAGGGTGTAGGTAAAAACAAGGTCTCCAGGTTCATCCCCTTCCATTGCCATAACGGCCACTGAAGTGTCCACTGATTGCTAGTGCTAGAATACTCCGCTAGGGATGTTTATACCAGGAAAACATCATTCATCTTCTTGCAGCAGATCCAGGCTTTCTTGGAAACAGTGGCAGTAATATTTTTGCTTGTAGCCTTTCCTAGTCACTGCAGCAGTAATTCAGATAAATAGCAATTTTACACAGATGCTTAAATACATCACCCAATTTAAAATAAAGGTTATCTAAGTGACTCTATTTAATTAATAAAGTAATAATGTATGCCAGATGCTCTAACATTGTCCAATCCTGGAAAATAAAGGAAAGAAATACTAAATAGTGCAGGACTGACATTAGACCCTGGTCATTTCAGAAATGAGTTCAAAAGAGCTCCCTCAATTCCTACTTAAGCCAGAAATTGAGTTGCATTTTCTTAGAGAAGGAGTCAGGCTTCCAGGTTAAGATAAATAGACTTTTGAATCTGAATACTTCATCAGTTCCTAAGCCAAGCCAATCGTAACTGTATGATCTTCAGCAAATGACTTAATCTCTCTGATCTCAGTTTCCTTACCTATAAAATAGCACAATAAAAGTACCTGGTTCATAAATATTTTGTGATGATTAATTAACATATGTTAATGATACCTGTTTCGTAGAAAATGCTACATAGATAGCATACGCTATTACTGCATTTTTCTCCACATGTACATTTTCTCTTTTATTTCTTTTCAAAATGCTTTTTCTTTAAGGCCTGTGCTGTCTTTTTAGGTTGTCTGTTGTTTTCTTTGATGACCTCATTCATTAGATTTCTCTCCATAAAGCATAGAAAGGGTCTCAAGGAATGTTTAGGAACATAACCCATTGTCATCTCTAACTGCTCCTATTAAAGACTGGCTCAACCATTCGTGTCTAGGAAGTAGAATAGCATGTAAATAACTTGGGAAGTCCGCTTGATCAGCATGGCTATATCTATCACTTCTTGGTGCTGTTCAGAATCTCTCTAAAGACTGTCCCATGACGACATTTTGCGACTCTGGGACACTGTCTGGAAACCTTAGAAAATTTAGCAATTTTGTAACACATGGTAGAATCTTGAAATCTTTCTCTAATTGTGACAACATAGTTTATAACTGGGTAACAAGCATTATAATCAGTAACACATATATATTGTTATACCCACGTATTCATTCTATCCTTTGTATAGCAAGAATTGTAGGGCCAAGTTATCAAAGCGTAAAGATAGTCAAGGGTGAAATGATTGGGATGGGAATGGACATCCCCCTTGGTAGCAGCCAGGTAGCCTTGAGGTTTATTTAATTGCTAACAATCCAATTTAAAAATGTATTCAAGATCCAACCCCAAATGCAAAGTTAAATATTAGTCCAATTTCTGTGTAACATTTTGCCTTTGAACTGGGAAACAGATTTCTCTATATGTAGTCATTATTTCATTACTACCTTTATTTTCAAGATCTTTTTCTATTTTTTTAATACATTACAGAAAACCAGTTGATATAAAGTTAAAGTAGCTAAAAACTATGCTCTCACTTAGAGCTATATAGCTCTGGAATTGAGACATAGTCATAAAAAAAATAGATCTAAATATTTTGTTGGCTAATTCTAATGGGGTTATGATGGGGTTAGATTACTTTGTTGATGTGAATAGCCTGAGGGCTACAGAGAAATTTTCATTTAATCTGCTGGAATTATTGTTCAAATGAGAAGCTTCTCCTGAAGGCAAAGAAAATGGAAGAAAATGTCTTTTAATTGGCTTATTGTCAATTTCCAAAGCTAATTTTAAAAATAAGCACAATTTAGTTAATAGCTCATAAAGAAAATTCAAAGCACTTTTAGTTGACTCCAGAAAAAATGTAAAATTAAGATAATTTAGAGCAATTAGATTTTGTAAAAAAAAAATGTAAATTATAGAGTGAAAACGTTAAAAATATTTTAATTGTAGCAAAATATGCAAAGCATAAAATGTGCCACTTATGAATGTACTGTTTATGAAGTTTTAGTCAGTAAGCTCTGGAAAAAAATTGTTTTTCCTCCTTGTTCTCCTCCTTCTCCTCCTTCTCCCCTTCATTTTCTTCTTCTTCTTTGAAGCATGGTAATCTCTTCAGGTAAATTACTAGTTTCTTCCAAAATGCCTTGAAAACACAACTATTTTTCAAATCTTCACTCCAATGTATTTGTATAAGCCAGGTTTATTGTTCTTACACTCTTTACCTTTCTACCTCTTAATAATTAAAGATTATCTTGGAGAAATTTTTTAAGCTATTTATTTTATATTAGATGAATCTAATAAAACTTGAGACAAACCTGGACAACACAGTGAGACTTCATCTCTTCAGAAAAAAAATTTAACAGTTAGCAGAGCATAGTGGTATGCTCCTGTAGTCCCAGCTTTTCAGGAGGCTGAGGCAGGAGGATTGCTTGAGGCCAGAAGTTCAGGGCTGTAGTTACCTATGATTATGCTACTGCACTCCAACCAGAGTGACAGAGCAAGATGTTATCTCTAAAAATAAATAAAGAAAATCTAATAACTGATAATATAATTTGGAGATAATTGAGTACTCCCATTTTCTATACAGTTTGAAAAATAAGAGTCATGGAACATTATATATGTAAAAATGAAGTATAAGATTATGTGTTAGCAGGGAAAGAATGTTTATCATGATAATCAAGATATAATATTTTAAGTATACTGTGATGGTAATTTTTTAGAAATACATAGCAGTGGAAGGAAGAGCTAATACTGATTGCTTTGAAATGATGACATTGGTCTTATGTTTCTATTCCCTAGCTTCCAAGAATTCAGTTGAAAAATGTTGTTTATATTTCAGTCCTCTTGTAATAATGATTGTAAGGAGTGAGTAGAAATCTGGTTTCTACTCATTTATTTTAACAGAGAAGGGTACCCATATGTTTTAACACTACTTATCAGAGTTTTGTTTCTCCCACTGGTATATAATACTGCTCATATTCTGAATTCTCTTATTTTCCATAAGGCTTGAAATATGTTATTTAAATTAACCTGATTTATTTTATCATAAAAATAAAATATAACAATGCATTAGAAGAAGACTAGAGAAGGACTACTTTATAATCCTGAGATTGGGAGCATTTTTCTAAGACTGATACAAAGCCCAGAAACCATAAATGAAAATATTGAAAAAAATGCATAAAATAAAATTTTCATATATTAAAAATTCATGGCATTTAAATACCCTTACTTAAGAAAAGAGAAATAAAAACCTGGGAACTATTACAAGGAACTTAAATAAATTTACAGGAATAAAACAACCCCATCAAAATTGGGCAAAGGATATGAACAGACATTTCTCAAAAGAAGACATTTATGTGGCCAACAAATACATGAAAAAAAGCTCATTATCACTGGTCATTAGAGAAACGCAAATCAAAACTGCAATGAGATACCATCTCATGCTGATTAGAATGGTGATTATTAAAAAGTCAGAAAACAACAAATGCTGGCAAGGCTGTGGAGAAATAGGAATGCGTCTACACTGTTGGTGGGAATGTATCAATGTTCAACCGTTGTGGAATACAGTGTGGCAATTCCAAAGGATTATAAATCATTCTACATAAACACGAATGTTTATTGCTGCACTATTTACAATAGCAAAGACTTGGAACCAACCCAAATGCCCATCAATGATTGATTGGATAAAGAAAATGTGGCACATATACACCATGGAATACTATGCAGCCACAAAAAAGAATGAGAGTTCATGTCCTTTGCAGGGACATGGATGAAGCAGGAAGTTATCATTCTCAGCAAACTAACACAGGAAAAGAAAACCAAACACCGCCAAGCACCACATGTTGTCACTCCTAAGTGGGAGTTGAACAATAAGAACACATGGACACAGGGAGGGGAACATCACACAATGGGGCCCGTCAGGGAGTGGAGGACAAGGGGAGAGAGAACATTAGGACAAACACCTAATGCATACAGGGCTTAAAACCTAGACGACAGGTTGATAGGTGCAGCAAACCACCATGGCACATGTATACCTATGTAACAAACCTGCACATTCTGACATTCTGTACATACGTGTATCCCAGAACTTAAAGAAAAAAAAAAAAGGAAAAAACAAAGCAAAACAAACAAACAAAAAACCTGGGAAAGGAAATATTTAAAACACATATGACAGTGAAAGGACTGTTCTCCTTAATATATAAAGAGCTCATGTAAGTAAAAGAGAAATGTAGCAACTAAACAATGAGCAAATGACAAAAGAAATTACAGGAATTTCTGGTTTCAGGTATTTATTATAAAGTGTTTGGAGGTTGTCATTCTCATTCTATTGAAAAAAAGCTAAACAAACTGAAAATTGACAATTTCTATCAGACCCACGAGAGAGCTGAGATTGCAGGGTGTATCAGGGTTCTGTAGAGGGACAGAACTAATAGGATAGATGGATATATGAAGGGGAGTTTATTAAGGAGTATTGACTCACATGATCAAAAGGTGAAGTCCCCCAATAAGCCATCAGCAAACTGAAGAGCAAGGAAGCCAGTATGAGTCCCAAAACCTCGAAACTAGGGAAGCCAACAGTGTAGTCTTCATTCTGTCCCTGAAGGCCTAAGAGCCCCTGGCAAACCGCTGGTGTTAAGTCCAAGAGTCCAAAAGCTGAAGAACTTGGAGTCTGATGTTCAAGGGCAGGAAACATCCAGCACAGGAGAAAGATGAAGGCCAGAAGAGTGAGCAAGTCAGCGTCTCCCACCTTCTCCTGCCTGCTTTATCTAGCCTGTCTGGCAGTTGATTCGATGGTGCCCACCCCCACTGAGGGTGGGTCTGCCTCTCCAATTCCGCTGACTCAAATGTTAACCTTCTTTGGCAGCACCCTCACAGACACACCCAGGAACAATACTTTGCATCCTTCGATCCAATCAAGTTGACCGCATCACAGAAGGCAAACCACTGTCCCCAAAATGTAGAGACACAGGCACATCCAGAGACACACAGAGGAGGGGCAGAAGCCACTGCAACCACAGATTGCTGATAATACTTAAAATGTGACTTCCACAAAGCTAGAATTTCAGTGCGGATGAGCCTAACGGTCGGAAACTCCTGAGGATTCTAGTCTTAGGGGGACCTTTAAACTTCTGTGGGCTTGACCCCCAGGAACTGCAGAAGGTTCTCCCAGTGACGGTCTATGATGGCTCTGCTGGAGTAAGGGAAGAGTAATCTTGTGAAATACACCTGGAGCCTCCTCCAGAACAAAGACCTTCCTAGGGCCTTGTCCTAGCTGGGGGAAAGTCATTTCTCCCACTGGAGCAAGCCCCTGGAGTCTTCTAGACTCACATAAGGGAGAATTAAAAATTCATAGTCAACAAGAGTCAAGACTTTAGGGAAATACAGCTGGAATGGTATATCCAGGGAGGGGAGTAGGAGGCAGGGAGGGGGAAACCCTATTCCACTAGAGACACCCTTAAGAGAGTCATAGCCCAAAGATACAGACCTACTAAATACTAAAGACTAAGAAACTTCTAAAATGGAAATGCAAAGAAAAAACGAATGAAAGAAAATAAAACAAAAGCACAACAGAATATCAGAGACCCGTCGGATAATAGCAAAAGATGTAACATCCATGAACTTAATTGGAATATCAGAAGGGAAGAAAAAGAGAAAGAAGAAATGTTTGAAATAATAATAGCTGAGTGCTTTCCAAAACTGACAGATATCAAACTAGGAAGCTCGGAGAAAAACAACCAGAAGATCACCAAAAGACCACACATAGGCATATTATTTGCAAACAAACAAAACAAACAAACAAACAAGCTTTAAATAAACCAGAGAAAACTACACCTCACTGCAAAATACCCAATCAGTATTTGTGCCATTGCACTCTAGCCTGGGTGACAAGAGTGAAACTCCATCCAAACACACAAACAAACAAAAACAGGAGAAGTCTGAGAAACTATCACAGCTAAGAGGAACATAAGGAAACATAACAGCTAAATATAATGTCATATTCTGGATAGAATCCAGGAAGATCAAAAGGACATTATGTAAACATAGACAAATCTGAATACATTTAGTTAATAATTCAGCTAATAATTATATATCAATATTCAATATCAATTCAGCTAATAATTATATATCAATATTGTTTCAAAAATTTTGACAAAGGCATCATACCTTTCTCAAGGTATGTATGATGTTGGTAGTATGGGAAATCAGGTGTGGAGTATGTGGGAGGCCTATACTGTCTTTGCAACTTTCTGTACATGTCAACCTATTCTAAAATTAGAAGTTTATTTTTTTAAAAGGAAATATAAGTGGCTGTTACACATGTTAATACATAACCTCACTCCCAATAAGTGAAATGCAAGTTAAAACTATAGAGATGCTGTTTTTACTTTAGCAATTTTAAAAGGTTTTTTAAAAACCTTTTAGTAACTTTTGTAGCTCGATATTTTCTTTAAGGTATGGAGAAAAAGAAAGTCTCAAGATTTGCTGATGGCAATGTATTATTATCCACTAAAATATAAAATGTATAACTAACACTGTGATTTCTACTCCTAAAAATGTATCTTATAGGTGTCTTTGTGTGTGAACAATGTGTATAAAAATATCTACTGCTAAAGACTGAAAACCACCTGAATGCCCATCGTTAAGGATGTTCAGGTTGTGGACAGGTTAAATAAACTACTGGGAACCCATAGAGTAGAATACTATGTGACCTTTAAGCAGAATGAGATACTTAAGGTATGCTTATTAAAAAAAAAATAAAACACCACAGGATGCAGATAAATGTTACTTACATATATATGTACATAGATATGTATGTATGTGTACAGACAGATGTAGCTTATACATGTATAAGCTATCTCTAAAATAATTTGGGAGAAACATAGATATGATTCCAAGTGAGCAGAAAAATCTCGAGAGAGATATACAAGAAACTACTAATAGTGCTAACCCCCAAGAGACTTGGCAGATGGCTGGAGATTAGGAATAGGAAAGAGATGTAATTTTCACAATCATCTGTGCTTTTCAAATTATTACGATGTGCATGTATTACTTTTCAAACAGCATTAATATTTAAAATTCTTATCGGTAAGAATGGATAGGAATAATTTCTGCAGTGTATGTATTTGTTTTTATTTAATAGCATCTTGTAATATGTATTTGTCAAAAAAAATTAACAATATTTAAAAGAGTATGCAGTATAAAGCTTTCTTTGTAATTATTTTATTACAAAATTTTTTAGAGTTTGAGGCAGTATAAATTGCTCATGAAATTGCCTATTTTGTTAAGAAAAAGTATTTAAATTGTTTATTAAGGGGCTTATGAGTACCATTCTAAAATAAGGGATCCACAACTCTAGTTTATTACATTCAAGTTTCCTCTGGATAAAACTGAATTAATAGCAAATTGCTGAATGTTGCAGTGAAAGAAGGGGAGAAAAAAGATTTTCATGATTCTTGGTTGAAATGTAACAGTCCCACTAGGAATAGAAAGTATCCCCATTTAATTAACCAGTACATATTTTTATGTTATTGGCAACTATTTAATTAACAATATTATAATTACAAACTAAAAACAGATTCCCCAGAGTAAGGAGAAACAGGAAAATCTAAGTGGTTTGTACGTGTTTTCGTAAGTCTTACAGATTTGGCAGCAAGAAGCACCAGGGCTTCAAGAGTAGACCAATGCGAAAAAGGAGGTGGGTTAGAAATGGGGAAGGCCAAGACTGGCGGACACGATGTCCTGATTGGAGGCACCCTGTCTTTGAGTAAGGCTCCAAAAAGCAGGAGCCAGCCTTACAGCAGGAAGGTGGCATGAGAACACACAGTAACACCTCTATGAAGCCACAGTAGAGAGTCATTCTGGGCTGACCTTACAGCAGGCCGTATAACAGGGTAGTGGGATGGGAAGACTCAGTAATACCTTCATGAAGCTACAGTGGCGAATCATTCTGAATATTCGAGATTCCTTGTGGAAGGCAGGTAGAAGGCAGTTGCCCAGTTAAGGCGTAGGGCCAGAGGCTAGTTTAGGCAAGAAGGAATAAACTAGCCTCTGGCCTTAAACCTTAACTTCCAGACCATGAGATTCCTCTAAAAAGACAGCTGTGTAGAACCACACCCAGCTGCTGGCTGCCCTTAGTAGATACACCCTTGGACAGAAGGAAAGGCTGGCATGATAGAACAGTCACAAATTTCCTCTATCTTATATTTGGTCAAGAATGTGTACAATGAAGGCTTTCAGGACCAGATGCTAAAGGTGCTCATGAAGGCTGTGGCAGAGGAAAAAAAAAAAAAAATCACATGAGTTTTGCTTCTGGAAAAGTATCCCTATCAAGAAAGCGGTACCTTTTTGATATGGTCCCAGTGGCATCTTTCTTTCAGTGTCTTTCTTAGGCAATAAATATCTTGCCTTTTTAATATGTAAATGGCACAACCCTGGGTCAAGGACAAAAGCGTGAGTTTCTTTTTTCCTCTAGAGTTGCTGGGTTGTTTTGTCGAATGGCACCTTCTACAGCATTTCTACAAGCAGCTTGGCACCGTTAGTACCAAGCTCTCATCTGTGGAAGGGGGAGGGGGGTGCTATGCGATTTAGGTTTTTTGTTAAAAAAAAAATCTTACTTTCATAGACTAAACTGCAACTGTGTTTCTCAACAGTTTGTGCGCAGCAGGTGGCTAGCACAGACAGAACTGATAAAATGTTAGAATGCATTGCAGACACTGCCTCAGAATTGCCTGGAATGTTTCTCTAAAATGTCCTTAGCTGTTTCCTGCTTACAGGGCCTGCTCTGGAATTTCCATGTAGGAGGTGCTGAGGGTCAGTAACCTAGTTAGAAGGTGAGGGAAGGGGAAGGATGATCTACTAAATGATCTTTAAGCTGAATTTGCATAGCATCTACATTTTTGTTGCTAAGATTCTGATTCATTTTAGTAAAAACAGCAACATAGTCTAATGTTTCAAATTTCAAACTGTATACAAGATTGGTGCTTAGAATTAATTATTATGATTTGATTTGGGGAGACATGGGAAAGTGATATGGATATGGGGACCCAAAGCCCATCTAAGTACCTCTAGGTACCACCGCTCCTACACAGTTGAGACCTTCTGACACTTGAGCCAGGCATGTCATTTTTTCAACACCTCCCTCAAGATGATTCTCTTATTTAATGTGCACGCCTACGGAAACAAAATACACTTTAAGAAACAGACTGGCTTTATGTAACATCTGGTCACTGAGAACTACGTAGTAAAAATGTAGTTACAAAAATCATGCTATTTGCACCATCAAGAAAGCAATTAGAGGTTTTAGGCATAAATTCCTACAGCTGCCTATAAATGGTAAAAGGCAAAAATAAGCCACTACTCATCCCTTAATAGAATCTAATTACTTTCTTGTAATGGTTTGCTTGACAAGTTAAGATTTAGACTGCAAAGCAGGATATTGTTCTTATCAGGCTCAATGTCACCTCTGTTTTATTTCCATTATCCTGAGTTTTTCACTGGGGACACATACTTGTTATTTTCACTGGTTTGTGGTCTGATGGTATTTAAAGCTAGCTAGTACTTGTTGACAAAACAGAGTTTCACCCTGTCTCCCAGGCTGGAGTGCAGCGGGGTGGCCATAGCTCACTGTAGTCTCGACCTCCTGGACTCAAGGAATCCTCCCATCTCAGCCACTCAAATAGCTGGGACTTTAGGCACCAGCCAGCACACCTGGCTACTTCATTTTTTAAATTTAATTAATTAATTAATTAATTAATTTGTAGAGACTGGGTCTATGTTGTTCAGGTTGGTCTCAAACTCCTTGCTTCAAGCAATCCTCCCACCTCAGCCTCCCAAAGTGCTGGGATTACAGGCATGAACCATTATGCCCAGGCTTGTTATGATGTATTTTGAGGAAATGAGGGCATTTTGCGTGTTCTTTTTGACATTTTGCTAAATGCAAAGCATGGGTTTACAGGCGCCTCTCATCTTCTTCCAAACGCAGAATTTGAGGCAGCCTCTTCAAATTCACATTACTGTTGCCATTTGGATAAGATATCAAAATGGTACATAGAAGGTTTTCTTTTTCCTCCCCTTCGAGAACAAGATTCAAAGAGACAGCATCTGTCACAATCACCTCATTAAAATCACCCATTCTTGAAGTGAACATTTGTAGCAGCTCCTTGAAAAATCAAGCCTGTAGCACGCCTAAGCAGTTAATTTCAAAAAAGCAATGTAAGTGCCAATCTGAATAACTGCTGTGCCACTTATACATGGCTTGTATTAAAAGCAATGTCTCTCCAAAGATTAAAGCCTACCGTATAGAGCCTGTTGGATCCTAAATCTAAGGCAAAAGAACATAGAAGATATTTCTTCCAAATTTTAAAGGGTAAAGAATACATTCATAATTAGTAAGGACTCTCTGTGATCCCCTAATTCTGAAGAGGCAACAAAAAGAAAAAACAATGTCAAAAAGATCATTTCAAAGGTTTTGAATTTTGTGACATACAAATCTATTTCAGGTTGTTAGTTCAAATGCATGGCCTCTCTTTCCTACAGGAGTCAAACCTGCTTTGCTTTGTAGCAAGGCTAGGCAGGTCTACACAGGCCCCAGAATTATATCTGAGAAGCACATATTAAATGTGCAGATACCACCCTCACCTCCGTACTCTGGCTTGCAGAGGAGGTGTTCATGTGAGCTGTTTAGCTCAAAGATATTGAGGACCTACCTGTAACTCAGAGAATATTTAAGATAATTTATTACTACTTAAAATGGTTAGCTTGCTGAGTAATTTTAAAAAATTGCCAAGTTGTCCATTTCCATGTAGTAAAGCACAATCCATCATTCTCATTCCATTTGCCTTCCATGGAGAATAACTTCCAGCCAATAAATACCGATGTTGACCAGGGAGATATTTCTTGAGCTACGTATGTAAAACGGTGAGTGGCTATAGATCCAATAGGAGCTTCTAACCGTATGTAATTTTTCCTCCTCCAATTGATGCAGTTTAAATAGTTAAGCTCTGACTTGTTGGCAGTTGGATATACTATCTCTGATGAAGAGCCACTTGCTAGCAATGAAAAAGCAATTTCTTAACCTAATGAAGTAGATAATTTAAAACCAAAGGCAATATATTTGCAGTTTGTTTTAAAAGAAAAAGAAACAGGCCACATTTAGTAGTAACATTTCTGTTATGGGACTCTGGTTTTCATGGCCCATATGTATTTCATCCAAATTTTTTATTAATAATTTCCCTACCACTTCCAACATATTTGTGAACCTTCCCAGTGTTTTAATCAAGGGCACAAAGGACACATTGGTTATGACATTTGGTCACACTACCATCTTCATGCCTTAACTTAAATGCTAATGAAGTGCATTTTAGCCCATATAGAATGAAATAAATGGAAGGGATAAATTCCTGTGGAACAGGCTGTATAATCATTATTCCTTTTTCTCCTAAAATCAAAATGATCTAAACAGCCATGGGTCAAAGAGTGAACATTCAAATACTTCAGAGCACTAGAGACCTAAGCAGCCTGGAGATGTTTCAAATCTACTTTAACTCTGCTTCTGACAAGTGGTCCCTAATGTGTAGAGTAAAGATATCTCCTAATGCTGCAATTTCTGTGCCAATGCTTATTTTAAATAGCTGCAATGAAGGAGCTAAATGTTTCCAGTATGTATTAAATTATTTTAGTGAAGATCCCCAAGGCAAATGAGAATTTGTAGCCTTGCATTTAAGAGGAAAGCAGAATTATGAGTGAATAAGGTATTTTTCTTGGTTGAGAAGAATTACTGAATTTCAACATCTTAGTGAACAGCTGTTACTCTGGGATAATTACGATTTCATAATAGTTGTAAAGCCGACTGCTAGCACTAGAGTCTGCTATTTACATGGGACACTGCTGGGTACTGTTGAGGAAACAAACCAAAAGGCATGATCTTTGTCCCCAAGAAAGGTAGAGATAGATTGTAAACACCACCCATAGGAAACTATTCATAATTTCCACCTGTTAGGTAGGCAACAGAGTATGTTGGTTAAAGGGCAATCTATGAAATAATATGGCCTCGGTTCACATCTTGTCTCTGCTATTTAAAGCTTTGTCTCTTCTTTTCCTTAGCTGTCATATCTGAAAATTAGGTATACCAATCACATCTATCTTAATTATCATGAGGATTAATATTATACTTAAAGTGCCTAGAGCAGTCCTTAGCAAATGCTAAACACTCAATGAAAATTTGCTACTTTTTATGTTTGCTAAGGAATATATCCACTCTATGATTTAGGAGTATTAATACTGCATATCATTTTTTTCTCCAAATTTTATATTCGACCTTTGGATCACATTGCTTCTGGGATACTCAGGCACAAGCTGGGCTCACAACTCATTGTGAAACTCATTCCAGCATCTGTCTTTTTTCAACAGTGGATGATTGAATCTGTGCTTTGTCAAACCTATAAGTAATACATGTCGTGGGTCTTCAGAACTACAGAGTCAAAATAAGGAATGTTAACATGAGTAAAATTTAAAGGTCTGCTGTTAAATTTTAAAAAACCTGTATATACGTGTGTGTGTGTGTTTAAATACAATGTAGAGATGTTAGCAAAGGCTTTGAAAGCCCAAACATAAAATCAATTTCCAATGGATGAGTCATGAAAGTATGTATGGAAGAAGTAACATTTGGCTGGAATCTTGAAGCAAGAGTGCGCTTGTGGTAGGCTGAGAAGCTGGGGAAGGGAGTTGCAGGCAGCGGAAGTAGAAGTACAGGTAAACTGCACACATGTGTTTGGAGAATGTTGAGTAGTTCAGTGACTTGTCCCTAAGATTCATGGTGAGAGTTACTAACAGAAAAGGCCAGGAAGACAGATGAGGAACATTATGTACAAGTCCTTGATATTAGAAGAAGGTTGAACTAACTTTATTTATTAACCAGTAAGCTGGGGTCATTGAGGGTTTTATGGAGAAAATTACTATGGGTGTTTTTTTTGCTTGTATCATGGAAGACAGATGGAAAACAGGGTCCTGGTCATAATTTTCCTAGAGTGGTTAAAAAACAATGGTGCATAAATTGGGCCAAGGTGAAAGACTAGAAAGGAAGGGCTTGAGAGAGAAGAGTGCATCGACAAAACTTTTACTATACGCTAGTTCATTGCAGGTAAAAGAGAGCCCAAGAGAGAATAATAATTAACTGATATAAGAAACACAGAACAAACAGAATTCATACATTTTGTGATGGTCCCATCTTTTTTATTCTAACGCAGGCTCCATCTTGACTTCGTAAGGACGACCTGGACTTTTTTTCTAACGCAGGCTCCGCCTTGTCTTTGTCAGGACGACCTGGACTTTTTTTCTAACGCAGGCTCCGCCTTGACTTTGTCAGGACGACCTGGACTTTTTTTCTAACGCAGGCTCCGCCTTGACTTTGTCAGGACGACCTGGACTTTTTTTCTAACGCAGGCTCCGCCTTGACTTTGTCAGGACGGCGTGGACGTTTATTCTAACGCAGACTCCGTCTTGACTTTGTAAGGATGACGTACGTGAACGTTTATTCTAACGCAGACTCCGTCTTGACTTTGTAAGGATGAGGTGGACGTTAGGTTCAAGTCGTTTTTTGCGTATCAGAGGGAAAGCCCATCCTTGCCTTGACTTGGGCACCCTGGTAAACCATGGCCATGGTTAATTAGCATTGCCAGTGGCACCACCGAGTGTCAAGGAAGCTGGCTCACCACAAACGAAGCTGAACCTTCCCGATTGGTAAACCACCTGTCCTAAGTGCTGGGTACACAGAGCCCACAGATGTTCATGGTGGTTCAACAGTGGTTCATATGTCTATCTTATGCCTTCCTCTGGAAGATGACAGGAGAATTAAATACAAAACAGAAAATGCCCATGTGTATTATCAGATACCAGGTTATTTTTTCAAGTTCAATTCCCGCCAAAATCAAGTAACAGCAACTGTTTCTCACAGAATATAAAACAACACTCTTATATTCACTAGCAACATCTGAAATGATAATAGAGGAATAGGAAGCCACAAAATCCAAGCAAGAGGTGGCTCTCATGGTGAGAACAGTCAATTAACGAGATGGAGGGGAAGATATGCAGGGAGATGAGTTGTGGAGTTCTTCTACCCCCATGCCCTGGAGACAATATTGTCCATATATTTAACTTTATTTTTCGAACTATATGCATTCTTCTCACTAGCTCATCTTCCTTCATATTGTGCCACATAAATACAATATTTAAGGTACATTTAATGCCTCCAGTAGAGTGATTCCTTAGCAAGGTAGAAAAAAATTACAGAAAAGTCCTGAAATTCTGAAGTTGAATATTTTCTTTGTGCATAATACGTGTGAATATTACATTAACATTGTACATGAGTTGCACATTGAATACAATATGGTTTTGACAGAAACTGATGTTACGTAGCTATCTTATTAAAAGCTCCAGAAAATACCCCACAAAATATATCTTAAAAGGTAAAGATTTACCAGATGTTAATACTAATTGAAAAAGCATACTTTTAAACAATATCATTAGTATCATGAATGCACTATCCCGCTGGCACAATTCTTATATTAAGGTATTTTCCTTAGAATATTCAATCAAGTGTCTAGTGAATAAAACTTCAGACACAATATCCTGAAGTAATAGGTAACAAATGTTGCACACAGGATGAATGTAGTTTTGTGAATTTAATTACTGCCAACTCCTCCCGGTTTTAAAACATCAATATGTGATATGTTCAGCCTAGAACAGTATAGGAATTCAGTTGTATCTGTCCACCAGCATGTTTGAGCATCTCTGTGCTGAGGCCCTACATGGGCAGTAGGTTCAAGGGGCCTTGAAGGCCACATTGAAATTAGCATCACACTCCCCACTTCTCACCACCAGCATACCCTTCCCCCTGTGAACTGTATTTTTATCCACCCCTTTGTCCAAACCTGAAATCTTACTGTCATTCTTTACTCTTCTTCTCACTGGCTCTCATCATATAGAACAATGACCAAATCTTGAACAGATGTATGTCTAAATCTTCCTCTAATGCAAAATGTAATACTTTCAGTCTTCACCTTCCCCTCTCTCCTGCATAGCTCATATAGTTTCCTGACTCATTGTTACTATTCTAATCTTGCCTTTCCAAACTTGTTTTCACGTAAGAGAGTAAGAACCTTTTTAAGATGAGGCATGACCTTTCTGGCAGGAATTTCATGAAATGAAGGCTGTTCATTTCTCTTCCTCCTGCACTGAGTTTCAGCCATTTTTAAGTACTTCCAGGTTCCAATAACCCTCTTCTTCTTAGCTGGGCCCTAGTGCTTGAAGTTTTAAAATCTTTAAGTCTGCGAGGGCTCCTCCTCAGATTCCTTACCTGGATTATCCCTGCAGGTCCTGGGCTTAAGCTTGATGCACTTCTGCACAGAAACCACCCCCGGCCCCCAAGACTGAGTTCCGTGTCACCGGACTACTCTCTCTAGTACATGGTCCTCACACCTCTTGTAAAACATCTGTTCCTCTGTGCTGCAATTCCCTTCCTTTACCTCCATGCCCTTTGACGGCTTCGTTGTCAGCCAAGCACCTAGGCAAATGCCTATCGTAGTAAAGACAGTTAATACGTATTTACTGGATAAATACATGAGTGAATTTTATGCATCTAACCACAACCTTAGACAAATATTTACTAAGCGAAACTTCATTTTACTACCTGTTATATCCCAGGGAATTGAACACATGGACAATTTAACAAGTGCCTTCTATGAAGAAAAGAAGGAAAGGATCACAGTCCTTTCAGTTTGTGGTTCTGTAATGTATTTATGAAATACAACATAAATAATTGAGGAGCAGGGCTTTTAGCTTTAAATTAAGGCTTAAACTGGTCATATGATTTTTAAAACTTAAAATGTGTTTACTTTAAGCCTTATCCAGTGATCCATTTTTCAGAGTGTATAGCATTGACAGGACAGTTAATGTTAGGAAATGTATGCTATTGACTTTTCAAACTAAGATTCCACTTTGCTTGAATAAATCTTTTTATAAACTCTATACTATTAGCACCGCTTGACCTATAGTAAGTGCTCAGTTAATATTGGTTGAATGGCCATGACTACAAAGGTTTTAGAAATTCAAAAAGATGTTAAAAATGCTTACAAGGTATTTACATTTGGGAAATATATTTTGAACAAAATCTCACAGAAGTTGATTGCTGACAAGGAAGTTGGGAAGTGAATTAAAATATTTATTATCTGTAGTAGGTTGAATAATGGCCACACAAAGATAATAGGGTCCCAATTCCTTAGAACCTGTAAATGTTACCTCATAAAGAAAAAAAGTCAATGCAGATGGGATCAAGTTAAATATCTTGAGGGGAGATTGTGCTGCATTATCAAGGTCAGCCCTAAATGCAGTCACAAGTACTTTATAAGAGGAAGCTAGAGGGAGATTTTACCAGCAGAACAGGAGTAAGCAATGCAACCACAGAGAAAGAGATCGGAGTGACATGGCCACAAGTCAAGGGATGGCAGCCCCCAACAGAAAGCAGAAGAGATAAAGAACGCATTCTCTCCTAGAGCCTCCAGGGAGAGTCCATCTTTATTGGCACCTTGATTTCAACCCAGTGATACAGATCTTGGACTTCTTGTCTCCAGAACTGTGACAGAATAAATGCACGTTGTTTTAAGCAACGATGTTTGTAGAAATTTGTTACAGCAGCCACAGGAAATGAATATGATGTCCATGTTATCGTTTCTTGTGTCCTTATAATCGATAAACCTGAGTTTATAACTATATTATTGATACAAGTCTAGGTGAAAAACAAGTAGATTTTTGGATTCCATCATCCCTTTATGGAACAACTTCATGTATAACATAAATCACCATAATATTTATTTTAGTTTTCTTTCTCTCTCCCCATTCTTCATATTAGACCATAATAATTTAGGAGAACGTATGAGAAATATTGGGAGAATATTAATCCTAATATAAGATGTTAGGATTATTAATACCTATCAATATCTATATTAATACTTGACTATATATCTCTTGTTTCTAATGGGCCAGTCATTGGCAAATTTGAATTTCACCCTTGCTGAGCTCCGTATGATCTTTGGTTTCCATAGCCATGATGCTTGTAGTCATGATAGTAGCAGTCTTTGGTGGCTAGTCACTTATGCTCTACCAAGTTCAGGAAAGTTTATTGTTCAGTTAAGGAAATAAAGAACATTTTTTTTTTTTTTCAGAAAAAGTTTATACATAAGTTACCACAAAAACCACATGAGAGAAAATAGCTAAAAACGAAAAACAATTTATCTTGTATTTATTTATTTACTTGAGACAGGGTCTCACTTCACTGCCCAGGCTGTAGTGTAGTGGCACGGTCTCAACTCAATGCAACCTCTGCCTCTTGGGCTCAAGGGATCTCCCCACCAGAGCCTCCCAAGTAGCTGGGACCACAGGGATGCACCACCATGCCTGGCTAATATTTTATATTTTTGATAGAGATAGGGTTTCACCCTGTTGCCCAAGCTGGTCTCGAACCACTGAATTCAAGCAATGTGCTGGGCTTGGCTTCCCAAAGTGTTAGGATTACAGGCATGAGCCACCATTCCCGGCCAACTATCTTTTCAACTCAAGTGAAATTATTGTAAATAGCAGCTTACTCTCCTTATTTCTCACATTAATTGGAAACAGTATAAATGGCTTTAAAAGAAATTTAAAATACATGGAGAAAACCTAGGAATAGAGGAAATAATTTACAAAATATTTTGCCGTGTATTAAATCTTTTGTAGATAAAGTCTTCTTCTGTATATGAAGACACCATTTGGATTTTTAGCTGAAGTAAAGGAACATCCTACCATGTACATTCATTGATAGTAATTTGGATATGGCTTAAAATATCTGAGAACATCATCATCCGCATTAGATTGTTTCGATTGCTTTATAGTTTTCAGAATTATTGCTTTAACTCTGGCATATCCTAAGACACAGACAGTAGGCAACTCACCTAAGGTCATACAGAGAGTTTTCACTAACACAGAACCTCATATGGGTTTGATTTTCTGTCCAGGCTTAGACCAGAGTTTCTATAGCATTTCTCTCTGGAATTGTGCTCTAAAAGTGATTCTTAAAACAAAATTTATGACTGGAAGTGATAGAGAACTTGAGCTTCCTTACAACTGAGTTTGGTTTTCTTTCTTTTTTTTTTTCTGCTCTCATCAAAGTCTGGTAGCATGCATTTCATAGAAAGTCATAGAGGCTGTGGTGTCATTTTACGTGCATCCTAACCTAGAATAGTTCGTGGTATAGGGCTTATTTTAAAGATCGATATGATCTTGGACCTTTTCTTTCTTTTCCTTCCCTTCTCTTTTCTAAGAAAAGAGTATTCTTGCTGTTGCTGCTGATATCATTTAGAGCCATCAAATACTGAGATCATTCACGTGGAAGGCTTTTTGCCCCTGGGATTCATGTCATGCTAACAAACTGCAAGAATTTTATTTTATAAGACAATGTAAAAACACTGCTGCTAATTTATTTCTTCATTGATTCAAGAAACATTTGCTGAGTATTGATTTCAAGTGATAGCTAGATCCTGTAATTATAAGAGAAGGTGCAAGCCTTCTAGAACTGCACAATTAGAACAGTCTAATAGAAATGTAATGTGGTCCACAAATGTGACCGCACATGTAATTTTAAAAATTTCTGATAGTTGCATAAAACGTAAAAAGAAACAGGTGCAATTAATTTAAGAATATATTTTATTTAACCAAATATTTCCAAAATATCATTCTGACATAAAATCAATATTTTAAATTATTAACGGTGTAAGTTTATTGTTTTTTTCTTTTGAAATCAGTGTGTATTTTATGCTAAAATCATGTCAGTTTAAACTAATTACATTTCGTGTGCTCAGAAGTCACATAGTAGCTAATCCTACAGTATTAGACAGTGCAGGTCTACAGGCTTGCAATGTCCTAGGTGCAATAAATCCAGTGGGATTCATGTTTCTAGAGATATTTGCAAAGTGGTGAGGAAACACAAGGCAACAAACAGTTAACTCACTTGGACATAAAGGAAAGTGATCGAGAAAATGTGTTTAAAAGGAGCACATATAAGAACTATGGAAAAAGTAGGCAACAGTCTATCGGGAGAGAAGTGAAAGGATCAGGTATAAGTGGGCATTTTTAAGATTTTAAGTAATTTGGTGATACTACAGTATTAGGTAACCTGAAGGAGAGTGGATTAAGGAGTAGTTTGTGGCAAAAAAAAAAAAAAAAAAATGTGAAGGCAAGGAAGCCGAAGATAGAATTACTGAAAATCCTGTGCTCTGCTGAGGAGTACAGATGTTATCTTGTATAGAGCCTGGTGCCACTGGGTTATTTTAGGGAGATGAGTTATGAGGTGTGATTAATGTTTTAGATGGATGATCCTGCTGGCAGTTTCGAGTGGATTGGAGAAGGATGATACTTAAAGAAGAACATAGTTAATAGGTTACTGCAATGGCCAAAGGAATGTTTCTGAAGATGAGATGACTTATTAAAAATGTTGCAGAATCAAATGAGTTTGTGTAATGTTAGGTTAAATGCAAATAAATGTATCTCTTCTCTTCTAAGATGTTTCAGTTTTTACAATGTTAGTGTTCATTGAAATTCATGAGGGAGACATGGTATGCAGTTTTTCCCAAATTAATTTGGCCATAGAACTCCTTTTTTTCTTCTTTTCAAGAGCCATTTTGCAGAACGAGTGCTCCCTGGAATACTTCTGGAATGCTGATTTAGGAAAAGCCTTAGCTGGAAGAAAAGGAGGGCACTGTGTGACCTTTCAAAGGTTTTTCCACTCTGTTTCTTGTCCTAATTAGTATCTTGTGCATAACGAATCTCTCCGTGCATGTTTCAGTTTTGATTAAATGATTTGGGCATGCCTCCCTGTCCCCCACTTTTTAAATCAGGACTAGAGAAACTAATCGTGGAATTATTACCTTATAGATAATAAAATCACCCTGAAAGAAAATAAGATTGTAGGAGAAAATTGGGATAAAAATAGAAGCCCAGAAATGGGATGAACAGAGAAGAGAAGGGAAGGAAAGATGAGGGAAGGGAGAGGAGTATAGGATGGTGATAAAAAGAAAGGGCAGAAAATTAGGAGTATTTAAACAGCCAGCAGCAGCAGAAGAGAAAATGAAGCAAATTAAGAGGCAAGAGGCAAATGGAAGAGAAAAAAGAGGACAAGTACTCAGATTTTAAGGCAGAAAGTAGTCTCAAAAAAAAGAGAGAGGCCAACCATGCCAGACACAGAAACGAATCAAGTAGGAGAAATAATTTTGCCATAAGGACCTCAAGCTTATATTCTATGTGAATTATTAATTTGTAAAGCTAAGTAATTGTTTTGTATGTCTGATGACTGAGATATATTTTATTTGAATGTTGAAGCTTGAAAATCCGAGCAGATTTACAGATGCATGTGTTTAGGACAGAAGCCAAGCAAAAAAAGTGTTCATTGGTGCTACAAAACTATTACAAGTATTAAGCAAACAACCTACTTTTCTAAATGTAGGGTCTGTTTCTTTCATACATTAAAAAAAGCAAAATTAATTCCTTCTTAGGTTACTCTGAATAAAAATTTCAGAAAAACAGTTTTGCAGTTTTCCGTGTGGCTGGTTTTCAGATCTATCTGGTCATTTCTGTCGGATATTTGGCAGATTGTTTTCTTCTTGTGCCTTGGGATTCGAGTTCGATGGACCCACTGAGCGAGATCAGTGCTTTGAATTGATCTAGGGATATTTGTCTCCTGTGAATAAGTAATTTAGAGTTGAGAGCATATGTAACAGTCGAAGTTAAGAGATGTCTTAGTTCACCAAGAAATAGGTCATTTGAATCAGGAGACACTGAGTGTGCTTACAGTAATTACTGGAAGCAGGTGGACTTCACAGCCAGTACTGACTTTGATGAAAGAGACCTCACAGTCTGAAAATAGCCCATGTCGTGTTGCGTTCTGCAGGGAAAAATGAAAAAAAATTTAATAACTGACTTTGAAGTGAAAACCAATATTCTGTCAGCCCTCATTTATTTTCCATGGCCGGTTAGAGATACTATTACTATTTTAACTTGTTTCTGTAGGAAAATTGGGAGCAGGATCTTTTCCCCATTTCCTGAACGTAATCCTTAAAAGTTTCCTCCTGTTATACCTTTTGCAGTTTGCATGAATTGTTTTGGTTTTACTTGAAACTTGTCTTTTTCTAATTGTGAAATTGTAATTGAATAGAAAAACACCGATGAATCGAAAACCAGTAAGATATCAGCCACTTATACCGTACAGCCAAATCTGCTTTTGAAAAAACTCAGGTAGTTTCTGCAAAAGTCAGTGGAAATTTGTTATAGATACCTGGGGACCATGGGAAAATATGTTCAAATTTGAGGCAACATCTTGCCGAAAATATATCATTCTCTTGAAAATGGAAATATAGGAAGAGTTACTGCTTTGCTTTACAAATAATTTAATTTTAAAAATATGTCATCTAAAAGTGATTATTACTTTCAAGTTATGTTTATATAGTATTAAGTTATATATTTATATAGCATTATATTATTTATAGTATCATATACTTATATAGTATTATTTATATTCCTTATAAAGTTGTGTGTTGTGTGTGGTGGAGAGAGACTAACTATATAGCAGATATAAAATATTAGTTTCCTATCAGTTTTATTGGTTTTTTTTTTTTTTTTGGTTGGAGGTGGGGGTGGTGCAGCTGCTATAACAAGCTACCAGAAACTGGGTGGCCTAAAACAACAGACATTTATTCTCTCACCGTTCTGGAGGCCAGAAGTCCAAAACCAGTGTCCCTTAGCTGAAATCAGAATTGGCAGTGCTGCCTTCCCTCTGCAGGCTCTACAGGAAAATGTGTTCCTTGCCTGCTCTAGCCAGAAGACCTTCACCTGGGACCACATCACCCCAGTCCTCAAGACCTGTATCTTCTCTCTGCTCCGTCTTCACATCATTTTCATGTGTGTGTGTGTGTGTGTGTGTGTGTGTGTGTGTGTGTGTATGTATGTAATCTGCCATCTCCCAGTACCTCCCTCTTATAAGGATACATGGACTGCATTTAGGGGCCACCTTGGAGCATCCAGGATGCTCTACCCATCTCAAAATCCTAAACCTAATCACATCTTCAAAAACACATTTTTGCATATAAAGTAACATTTGTGGTTCCAGAGATTAAGACATGAAGATGTTTATGATGGGAGAGCATGGTTAGGGCATTTTTCAGCCTAACGTTCTATTCAGTACACATTCTCACTTTCTTTCCTGCTGATAGCATCCTGATATTGTTCAAGATGGCATTGCTCCCATCGTGTGTAGGTGGTGGCTTATGATGAATCTAAACCAATTATGGGAGTCTATCTCTACACTCTGTGCAGCTCTGGATGGCCCTGTAATCCAATTCTGACAAATGAGACACAAGAAAACAATCAGATTGGGAGTTAGTCCTCTGAAGGGAGCATTGGTAGAAGCATTGAATGCAATAGGCATGGCTAACATTATCATGGGCCCTATTCTCCACCTTGAAATTAGGCATCATCTTTGTTCCCAAGGCAACCATTTTTAAATCATGAAGCCAAAAACTGATAACTGAAAAAGTGACAAAGCTAAGAATGGGACAATTGAAGTAAGAAGATCATTATTAAGCAGCTTAAACAATACTAATAAGTGTCATTTGCAGACTTTTTGATATGAACAAATATAGAAAATAATAATAATAAATAAAAAAGTAACATAAACCCATGTTTGTTTAAGGCACCACTGAGTTCTCTATTACTGTGGCCAAAAGCATTACTAACAAAGCACATTCTAAAATATTCAGAAAATACTGAGGAAAATGAAGAAGAAGAATATCGCCATTAACACCAACAACCAGAAATTATCCCATTAACATTTTGTAGTAGATTCTTCCAGCCATACAAAAGAGATCTTCTAGTTCATACTGTTTTAGAAAGTGCTCTTTTAAGGTCTGATTATGTTATGACCATATAAATATTAATTTGCAAAACTAATATCTGCCTGATGGCCCATCTTTTTGATAAATCATAGTTTTAAAAATCGTCCATCTAACATTTATTTAGAAATGAAAATTTGAATATTTCACGTACTTTCATTTCCCTTCTCACAGATCCTCAAAAGAATTTTGTTTCAAACTTAGTTTTTCTTTATATTGATTGTGTGGGGGTTTCTTTGCTCAGCAAGAAAATATAAAATAACGGTCCATGAAGAGCAAAATAAGAAAAACAAGTGCTAAATTGTGTGAGTGAGGGCCTCTGAGTCATCAGAAAGTGTTGTTTTCACAGAACTTCTCTCCCTTGAAGAGATCTGCTAGGAAGGCTCTGGGAGGATGAGGCCTAGTTAGAGTTGCTGAGGGAGTGATCATGTTGCTAGGGAGATTCTCTTAATTATGTTTAATTGGTATCTTATCATCTCTTTTACTGTATTTTTGTTTTTAGTAATTCATTTTAAAGTAGACATTTTAAAAAATCAAAAGACCTTTTTGCAAAAGTAGTACTGCATGGTTACGATTTGAGGGGCCTAAAAACACAAACCAGTATGTATTATTTATGCAAAAGAAAAATAAAATACTATATTTCATATGTCACCTATTCAAAAGTTGAATTAATGGAAAGTATGAGTCTAACAACTTATTCCCTGTCGCAAAATTTATAGGAGGAATTTAGACCAGTAGCTTAAAGAAAGCAAAAAATGCCCTTCTTGTCATTACACACTAAGAGCACAAACTTTAAAAGAATCTCAGTCTAGCAAATGCTGATTATATCCACAGAAATAATTCCCATCATGGAAAACAGTACATTGCACTAGGGAAAAGTGCGGAATGATTTCTGGTTAAACCAGTGATTGACATAGCGAGAATTGAGTCCTGTTCTTTCTCACTGGACCTAGTTACCAGAGGAGTTTGTAATGAAGTGTTTATAAATGTGTAATTCCATTTTTGTTTTGTGTGTTTGTGTGGGAAAGAGAGAGAGATAATGAAAGGAAATGATAGGTTTCCATGGTAACATAACAGAAAATCCATAACATGGAAGCGATGTGATGTCAGTGATTTTTTTTCCTCCAAGGGAAAGGGCGAAAGTACAATAAACATTGTGTTGTCATCAGCCAAGTGCAAGCATTTTGTGTATTTCAGAAGACACTTAATTTAATTCATAGTTGACTCTAACATGGTTGCTCTGGACGTGTCATTTGCGTTGTCCTTCTCCTCTCTCCCCAGTATGTAATTTCAGGTGAAATTGCCTTGGCCTGCAGAGTAATTGATAACAGCTTAGCAACACAGGTGACAGAAAGGAAGGGGAAGAGCATCTTTTGCTTACTTCAATATATTTTGCCAACAATTTGGTGCTCTGTACCTTCTGATTCTCTGTTCAATCAGGTGATGTTGAAAATGTCCATTACCAGAACGCAGTGTTTGCTGAGTACTCACGTCAACTGAGATGAAAATTGCATGCTATATATTAACAGCCCTAATTATATCCACCCATGCTAAAATTTAAAAAAAAATTAACAGCAAGTTGTGAATTGTGTTGGCAATTAAATGACAATCGCATATTATATTGTATGTTGTTCTCACTTACTAGTTTAGTAATTTAATTTGAACTTGTTATTAAGATTTCAAGCCATTTATTGGCCAATAGCTATGATTCTTCTTTTCTTTTTAAAGTTTTCTCTCCAAATGATGAAAATATGTCAAAAGGAAAAAATGTGAGACAGATAAGTATTGATGGCATCTGGTTTGGGGGTTCAGTGGCTTCTAAAAATGATGTGTGAGGATAAAGATTTAGAGGATGGGGGTAGTGTTGATCTACTCATCCACATTCTTCCAAAGTAGGTGGATGGCTCTCATTTCAGTTCAGCTCAGCCAGTATCAGAAAGTTTGTGTGATTATGACTCAAGAAAGAAGAAACTGAATTATGCACCCAAATAAAGCAAACTCCTGTCAACCGTCATCAATCATTTTATTCTTTAGACTGAGACTTCTAAGGAATCTACTCTCCGGATCAATCCTTTCTGCTTCTTGAAGTTTCCTGTTTTCTCTCTTCAGCTTTTGTGCACTTCGTATCTCAAATCTTTGTATTTCAAAGCTTGAAAGCTGATTTCACCTAATTTCCGTCTTCAGTCATTGTGCTACTTCTTCTACTAAAAATGTCTTTGATTGATACTTATCACTGAAAAATCCTTAATGTTCTTACTTTGCTTCCTGGGTTGATCATCAAAAATCTTCAGCTACTGAAGTCAGTAGTGTGCCCCCACACCTTAACAAATCTAAGGGCCATTGACTGGCGTGCATTCTTGACCTCTTTGTGGGATTAGGTTCTACTGATCCTCTCCTCTTCAGGAAACATTCTCTTCTTCTAGAGTCTATTAAGTGACAATATATTGTTTTTTTACCAACCTTTTTTTTTAAAAAAAAAAAATTATTTTTGAAATAGAATCTCACTCTGTTGCCCAGGCTGGAGTGCAGTGGCATGATCTCGGCTCACTGCAACCTCCACGTCCGGGTTCAAGCAATTCTCCTGCCTCAGCTTCCTGAGTAGCTGGGATTACAGCCCCCCTCCCCACCATACCTGGCTAATTTTTGTATTTTTAGTAGAGAGGGGGTTTCAACATGTTGGCCAGGCTGGTCACAAACTCCTGACCTCAAGTGATCCGCCAGCCTTGCCTCCCAAAGTGCTGGGATTACAGGCAGGAGCCACCGTGCCCAGTCGGTTTTTTGCCAACCTTTCTAAGAGATCCTTGTCTATTTCAGCTCAGTGACTGCTACCATTGTGGTCTAAACTTCTCATTGTTTATTTCTGTATTTCAGAAGTTTTCTGTCTGCTGTAATACCAAATCCACAATCTACATTCCATGTTGTTATTCCGCCGAGACAACATCTTACATATATTGATTAAATTATTTTGATTTAGATAACTCGGTATTTCCTAAATTGCAGTACATTTACATAATTATCATTACCTGTCTGAGGGTAAAATGAATACTCTTTTGTGGTTTTTTTTTTGCACTACAGCCTTTATCCCAAGATATAACCATTGTTTTTATTCCTACTATCCCTTAGCCCATAAATCTAATCACTCTTTTATTTCTATTAAATGGACTATATGTCTGTCCTATTCCATCACCAGCAGCAGAAGGATTCTGGATATATTTTGAAGGGATTGGTAATAATATTTGCTATAAATTATGTAAGGGGTCCGAGAAAAATAGAGAAGTCAAGGGTGGTTTTAAGGATTTTGGCTTGAGCAACTGAGCAAATGGCAGAGCCCTTTATTGTGGTACAGAACACTGCAGAAGGACAAGATGGGGGAATCCTGTTTTTGGCATGGTAAATTTAAGATTCTCATAAAATACTCCAATGAATGTGTCAGATAAGCAGTTAAGATCTTTGAGTACAAAGGCTAGAGGAAAAATGGGGGCTGGAGTTGTAACGTTAGGAGTTTATCAGTTTTTAAAGCCATGCGATAGTACAAGAACACCAAATGATTGAGTGTAGGCAGCTGGAGAAGGTATCCTAGGCCCAGCCCTGGAGTACATCCATGATTACAAAATAGGAAGAGGCAGAACATGCTTCCAAAAGAGACTGAGAAACAGCAGACAATGAGGTGGGAAGCAGTGTCTTTGAAGACATTTGCTAATAGGTTTCAAGAAGGCCATAACTATGTGGGGTGCCTCTGAGAGTCTAAGAAAGTGAGGACAGAAATCTCGCCATCAGGGTTAACGCAGCCATCAGGGACCACTGTGCTAAGGACTTACAATACGTTTAGGGGCCCATGAAATATTTTAATTTGTGTTTATTTTCAAATCAAAAGAAACACATAAATATAAGGACAATGCATATATAAAAATGAAACCCGCCTGGGTTGTATTTGTGTTGATAACAATGCAGTCATATAGTTTTTAACACTGTTTTATGGAAGATCAGGCCCACAAAGGACTTCAAGTGCTCTGATGAGCATTAGATAGGCTATGTAGATGTCACTGCTCATATTGATAAGAAAAGCTTTGAAAAAGTCCTTGAAACCTGGGAGTTGTGGGTTCAAGGAAGAGGTGGAGAGGAAATTGAATGTGGATCTGGAGATAGTATTTTTAACGAACCATTAAAAGAATGTTGTAAAGGGGTACAGAGGAATAGCATCATAGCTGAAAGAGATGTGGGGTTAAAGGAGGGGTGGGTGTGTGTGTGTGTGTGTGTGTGTGCTTGAGAAAACTGGGAAGGCACATCTTTTCTTTTCTTTTTTTTTTGAGATGGAGTCTCGCTGTCTCCCAGGCTGGAGTGCAGTGGCACAATCTCGGTTCACTGCAACCTCTACCTCCTGGGTTCAAGCAATTCTGCCTCAGCTTCCTGAGTAGCTGGGTTTACAGGCATGTGCCACCATGCCCAGCTAATTTTTGTATTTTTAGTAGAGACAGGGTTTCGCCATGTTGGCTAGGCTGGTCTCGAACTCCTGACCTCAGGTGATCCACCCACCTCGACCTCCCAAAGTGCTAGGATTGCAGGCGTGAGCCACCATGCCCAGCTGACACATCTTTTATAAGACATAATTGAAAGAAGAGAGATTTTCAGAGCAGAAGGACATGGGGTTCAGTACCTGAAGAAAGGAGTTGCCTAAGATTGGAGCAGGTTTTTCCTGATTATTTCTGTGTTCACAGTGAGATAAGAAGTAAAGTCATTAGCTGACAGTGAGGAAGTCTGAGCATAGGTGGTAAATCTGAGGAGAGAGGACACAATATGAAATAGTCACATTTATCTTGAAAGAATGGATTGTCTAGGGAAACGTAATGAGATTGCTGACAAAGAATGTAAGAAAATTGAAAATGTTAACAGCAGTAGTTATTTCTGGGCAATAGGATCAAATATTATTTTTATTTTTATGATTTTTGTTGTCAAATGTGTTACACTGAAGTTTTCTCACTTCAAAAAACTATTGAGATGTTTAAGCCTCTTATTTTTAATATCTTGCAGTGGTTTCTATGTTCTTTAGAAATTTTCTGTAGACCAACTCCAGCCCCTTGTCAGAATTTCCTGAATACTTCAGTCTCCAGTGTATGATAGCATTATGTAATACATATTTTTATAAGTTATTTCAACTGTTCACTGTATGAATATGTTGTGTTTCTAATGAAAGTGGCAACTCGTTACTGCAGCAACTAAGTTCTGTGTAGGTATTCATTGCTGTTAATGTATTAGTTTACATGAATGTCATAAAAATATTTATTGGCACATGGGTTTTCTGTCACTCTCTATTTCACTATTAACGTTGTTAAATGGGGGGGAAAACACATTTTCAGCAGTAGTCTCTCTTTCTTCTTGCAATGTTGTCTAACTGGACAGGTCATGCAGGTTGCAGTTGCTCACACCTGTAATCCCAGCACTTTGGCAAGCTGAGGCGGGGGGATCACGAAGTCAGGAGATCAAGACCATCCTGGCCAATATGATGAAACTCTGTCTCTACTGAAAATACAAAAATCAGCCAGGCGTGGTGGCACGCACCTGTAATCCCAGCTACTCAGGAGGCTGAGACAGGAGAATCACTTGAACCAGTGAGTTGGAGGTTGCAATGAGATCGCGCCAAGCACTCCAGCCTGGCGACAGAGCTAGACTCCGTCTTTAAAAAAAAAAAAAAAAAAAAAAGGGCTTCCAGATCTTCTTAGTCCTGGACTCTGGGGGGCACCACCAGCTCAGTCTCTGAATGCTTGACCTTAGAGAATGAGGTGAAGCTTATGTTTCCTGAGACTGTCCACCCGCCTTTTCTTGGCATATGGTGAAATAGTATTCATTTTCGTATCACTGCTGCTTCATTCTGTTCCAGAAATGTTTTACATGTACCACAAATATTTGTGCCGCATAAAACAGCATCCTGTTTTTGGACTGGCTTGAAGATATAACCACAATGTACAATATCATTTCCATAGAAAATATCTTCTGACTCTCAGGTAAAATGATTTACAACTAGTTGTAACACTGACAACCTCGAATGATTATTTTGATAAACATGATCATCCATATTAATGGCAAGAAGCAATGACATATGCATTAAAATGCAAATATTTGCTTTTATTTGGCTTCAGCAAGCATTGTGCAATTCAGTTCTTGTGTTCTCCAAGCAGCTGGGAGGGAGGAATGAGTGGTGAGGAAAAGCCAGTCTGCTGATAATTTACAAAGTGGATTGTCAAGAGTAAACCCAAGGCTGCAGTCTCTCCTCCTGCCCCCTACCCCTACCCCACATTTCTCTCTGCAGCAACCCAGAGCAAGTTTCTCAAAGGAAACTGAAATGGGTATCACCATGGTTGTCAGGCTCTCAGCATCATCATTAAGAACCTTCTAGTGAACAACCTGGTACCCTGAGAGATCATCACATTCAGAGCCACATTCGGGGCAAATCCTTAAGCTACTCTCTAGTGATGTGGACCAGAGCATTATTTAATCTCCACAGATTGATTTGCTCATTTCTAAATTGGAGATTAAATTATACCATCAATAAAGCCTTGAAAAATATGATTATTTAAATTAGTGTTGGCCTTGAATAGTTTAAAATATCCATTAATTCCATATTTAATTCCACATTTATAATTCCAGTGGTTATTTTGTATCAGACATTAAGCTAAACATCAGGAATTCAAAGATGAAGCAGAATTCCTGCCTCTAAGTAGTCACACAACTATGTACGGAATTGGATGATAATGGCTTTGTTGACCACATTCACTTCTATGGCGGGAGGAACTTCCTTCTGTTTTATGTTTAGCAAAATTTATTTGTAGGTTGAAGACTCTTCACTTAGACATAAGTTTAAAATCAAGCCACACAGATCATATGACTCACGGGTTGAATTATAAGAAAATACCAGATCTCCAAGTAGGCAGAGCCACTGCTGCCCTGAAGCTCCTTGATTTTATCATGAGGTTGGTCTGGGCTGTGTTAGGGTCTTTGTCTCTGTCATAAGAGCCATGGGAGACTGGAAGGTTCCTAAGCTGGGGAATCCCTCATTTTTGGATTGACTTTCGAAAGATAACTCTGACTGACACATTGGCCAGTGCTGGAATCTGGCCTGTGATATCCCTCAAGATGGTCCTTAGAGATAGCTTGCTCCCCTCTAATCCCCTTCACCAAGCCTTTCATTGGCAATGTGCACATGGGATTGTGCATGTGGGAGGAACAGGAGTGGGGAGTTGTCATAGGATCTTTCAGGCTCTCAAAGGAACCATATCCTGTATCATCTAAGAGCTGTTCACAGTCTGTGTTCTTTGTCCAGAACTCTCCTTCACCTCTCTATTTTTTTCCCAATTAACTCTTAAGCATCCTTCAACTCTCAGCCTTTCAGAACACTCACCTAGCTGTCCTGTGCTGTATTCTATATACTGTAGCTTACTTGCTGTATGCTATATACTATATACCACATATGTTATATGCTTTTTACTATATACCATATACTGTAATATACAATATACTATTTGCTATATACTGGATATATACTACATGTAGTATAAAGGATAAAGTAACAGTAAAAACTAAAATGAATAAATGCTAACACTCAAAAAACGCTAAACTCCTTTATCCTTTATATTATATGTAGGGGACACTATAGTCTATATCTACTACATGCTATATACTATATACTATGTGTTCTATGTTATATACTGCATACTGTACTCTTTACACTGTATACCGCATACTGCATATTTTCTCCATAGAATAGCATCTATTACTATTCCTTGGTATATGTCATTGTGTCTGCTTATTTGATTACATATCTTTCATCTCCAGTAAAAGGCTTCACAAGGTTAGAAACCATGTCTGTGTTGTTTCCCGTTATCCGTTTAGTCCTTCCACAAATACTTCTCAAAGGTTGAATAAAGGATGATAATCTTCTAGAAGAGACTAACTTTCATATTTCTGAAAGAAGGTCTATGAATTGATGGAAAATTGGGGAATTGAAATAGCTTGGATTAAAAATTAAAGGCAGAAAAAAAGCACCTATCAGGCAACATCTAAACTTCTTTTTTTGTTTGTTTTTTGAAGGGGTGGCCTGCCCCTCCACACCTGTGGGCGTTTCTCGTTAGGTGGAACGAGAGACTTGAGAAAAGCAATGAGACACAGAGACAAAGTATAGAGAAAGAAAAAGTGGGCCCAGGGGACCAGCGCTCAGCATACAGGGGACCCACGCTGGCACCGGTCTCTGAGTTCCCTTAGTATTTATTGATAATTATCTTTACCATCTTAGAAAAAGGGAAGTCACAGGATAATAGGATCATCATAGGGAGAAGGTCAGCAGTAAGACATATGAATAAAGATCTCTGTGACGTGAATAAGTTTAAGGAAAAGTGCTGTGCCTTGATATGCATATGCAAACATCTTCATAAACCTTTTTAGTGCATAAAGAGCAGCATTGCGCTAGCAAGTCCCACCTTTTGCCCTAAGGCGGTTTTCTCCTTTCTCAGTAAACAGAACATACAATCGAGTTTTACAATGAGATGTTCCATTGCCCAGGGACGGGCAGGAGACAGATGTTTTTCTCTATCTCAACTGCCAACAACCGCCAAGAGGCCTTCTTTCCTCTAGTACTAGTCCTCCTCAGCACAGACCCTTCACGGGTGTCAGGCTGGGGGACGATCAGGTCTTTCCCATCCCACGAGGCCATATTTCAGACTATCACATGGGGAGAAACCTTGGACAATACCTAGCTTTCCTAGGCAGAGGTCCCTGCGAACTTTCCTAGGCAGAACTCCCTGCAGTGTACGTGTCCCTGGGTACTTGAGATTAAGAGAATGGTGATGACTTTTCACGAGCGTACTGCCTTCAGGCACTTGTTTAACAAAGCACACCCTGCACAGCCCCAAATCCTTTAAACCTTGAGTCACCACAGCACATGTCTCTTGCAAGGACAAGGTTGGGGGTAGGGTCCCAGATTAACAGCATCTCAAATACAGAACAAAATGGAGTCTCTTATGTCTACTTCTTTCTATATAGACACAGTACCAGTCTGATCTCTCTTTCTTTTCCCCACAGTTTTTAATTGTAATCAACTGTAAGATTAAATCTGTCTTTATGAGACATTGTCCTAAGAGTAGTGATTTTTACTGGCCTTCACAGACTGTCAGAATCTATGTCCTAAAATTGTTCTGGGAGAGTTATTATGCAAAGGTGACTTTCACCAGTCTTCCTGATATACGAATGTCAATGTAGAAAAGAGCTATTCAGTTTAGAGATTTTTGAGTATTCGAGTTTATTCAGTTGATAGTATTTTAGCTTTTGCTGTTTCTTTTTCCTCAGAATGAAAATTATTTCAAGACACTTAACTCTTAGGCATAAGGGTGTATATATTTATCTGAAACAAAACAATTTTACCAATAAATATGAGCAAACGAAGGAAAAATTAACAAGTAAATCTAGAAGATTATGCCTAAGGAAATTATTTTTAATAATTCTTTTAGATTAATCTTTGCACCAGATTTTATAAATGATTCAGATACAAATTAAATATTGTGCAATTCTTATTATTAGACTTTTTGGACTACTTTACATAGATATCATCCCCCATCTTTGAAATATTTGAAGTAAATCTTCAATACAGTCTTAAAAATTCACAGAATAAAAACTTCATCTTCCAGTAAGCATTGACTGAAAAATCCGTCGGCACAGCAAGGCAACATTAGCAGTGACTGTTTCTGGATCCTTTGGCTCAACCCCTTTCTCTCTAATGTGGTGTTTCCCAAGTTGTGTTCGGTGAGGCTTAGAAATTGTCAGCAATTTAATGAAAGATTGGATCCCTTCTCAAATAAGCCTGGGGATTACCACATACCAATTTTCCTTCTTGGAAATTTACATTAGATTAAAAACTCTAAGGCATCCTACAATTCTTAGGAAATGTACTAAGGTCAAGTATTACAGCATTAAAGGGAAAAATCAAGGCACATGAAACAGAAATAATAGCATTTTTTGTTTATTTGTTTCTCTACCCTTTTCCCAATATCACGTTAGATAGTGGATACGTATTATGTGGGGGAGAGGACAAAATTGTTAGTAGCAATTAAGAAAATCAGTGCATGGTAGATCAGGTAAAATCATATAATGGCAGAAAAGGACTCATACCACTTCGCCAGGACTTGAAAAGTGGTGGATATAGTCATTATCAGTATTAAATTTGGGAGAAATCTCATCATCTTGTTTTTTAAATCGAGGTTGTATCATTTGATAGCTTTCCAAATTACCATTCATCCCAATCTTCTAATCTCTTTAACTCTAAAACCTTCCACGTATCTGCCTTATCTTGATTTTTCTAAAAGAAATATTCAATGAATATCAAGTTGGTAATAGACACAAAGTAAGATTGTAGGTGAATAAAAATGTAGGGTTTTGCTAAGTGTCTTTAAATGTTTTGTGATGCAGTCAAGGGCAAGTTATATGGACATTTGCTTATGTATAAAATAAAGGCTGTAAAGATCAAATAAGAACTGAAATCAACAAATGTCTTGAACATTTCTCCAAGGAGAAAAAGAAAAACTTTGGATTTTGCCTAATACTGGGACAATAAATTGCTTAGTAAAATAAGTGAGAGGAATCCCATTCGTTGTTATTTGAAATGCTAACCTGGCACTCAGGGGGGCGGTTATGATATTTATTTATTTATCTATTTATTTATTTATTTATTTGTCTTTGTGAAATAGAATATTACATTTTCCCAAAATTTTGCTTATACCAGTTAATCTTAATATGAAGATGTGTTTTCATCCTCTTGTTGCCAGGATGCATTTAGCAATAGCTGTTGAGTGTTGCATGTTGTCTCAATGACACACTGTGTCATCCTTTTGTTATAAGGCATTATTTTTATAAAGTAGCATCTTGCTGCCTGCCATGGGAATTGTGGCTATGCATTGGCTTTAAATGTTTCCATACAAATTGGTAACTTGAGTGTATTAGATATTTTTGTTACTCCCTGAGAGATAAAGCAGCTTCTCTCTTAAATTTTAAATTGATAAATTACACTATATTTCCGGTGATACACTGAAAACATTAAGAGCTCATTATACCAGAGTCTTTCTTCATCTAGGACATTCTGCTCCAGTATTTGTAAGCTTAGCTCCAAAGAATTAGATCAGTTTGATTATTTGCTATGAGAAAATATCTTCTTATATCTGGCTTCTCTTCTTAATGATTGTAAGCATTAATTTTCTATTTGAAAGTCATCTTTCAGATATCTTCTCTCACATGGAAGATAATTACAAGGCCATCTCAATGAAGAAAGTTTAAATGTTTTTTTAACTACTATAATTAGAAAACGACCCCGATAACAATACATCTTTAGAACTCGAATGACTTAATTAGTCAGTTAACTTCCAAACACGGAAAGTAACCTTCCAGAGGGCAGGATCCTCCCTGTCATTTTACTCTTGAATCCAACTCCCAAAACAACATCTGGCATCAAGTCAGCCCTCAGATTGCTAAACGGAGGAATAAATGAAATGTGTGAAGCACAGTTGTCATTCCCAAGCATTCATGGAGAGGTAATAAAAGCTGAATCTGATGCTTTTTCTCTCGGAAGGCATATGTCTAGCAAAGGAAACAAGGTAACACAAAAATATATATATATGCAGGCATCCAAAATATTCCACGTGCCAGACAAAAAAGATGAAAATTGACAGGAAAGTTCAAGGGAACACAAGACATCTGCCTGGCAGGGATGGAGACTGCTTAGGAAGAAGACAAAGCTGGAGAGAAGGTGGCATTTCTGGCAGGTGTTGTTATGCAAGGAGGAGTGCTCTCCAGAAAAGGGAAGCAGAGATGAGAGCACGTAGGAAGGAGTTGGAAAAGAATGAAGAATAGAAGGCCTGCCCTTGCCTACTCTGGAGAGAAGACAGGATAGATTAATTAGTGCTGGGTCAAGGAGGGCAGTGAATGACAGACAGTACCACTTAACACTTATCTTCCCCTTTCACCAGAAATTTGTTATCTCTCCCACAATCTTTCTCACAAGTAATGACAGGGAATGGCTTGGTCAGAAATTGTCTCCTTATTTATTTGCCTCAATGGTAGTATTTACACTGTGAAATCCCCTTTTTTTGGAAATCACCTGCATTGATATCTGTAATACCATCTTTCCTGGCATATTCCCCCCTTCTCTGGCTCCCTCACGCTGTCATGCATCATCAAGACTGGTCTCAGCAGCCTGCCCCCTGGCTTGGCTCTGAATGCTGGTCACTGCCATAGTCAGCCCATCCTTGTGCCCCCACACGGTTCCTCCCAGCAGCTGACCTTGGAGGACTTCAGGATCGGGGAAATCAGCATCTCCTCTCCTAACCCTTGCTCTCTAGTTCATCAATCTTCTATTTTTCTCCTAGTTTTGCAGGATCTCTGCATGTTACAATTATCTTTGTTTTGTTTTGTTTTTGATCAGCCTTGCTCTTTTCTTCCCCACAGAGACTCTGTTTGAGCCATCCCTCCCTTTTCATTCTCTCTGCCAACAGTCAAGTTCCGTGTCACCTCACACTTGTGCTACTCCAGTCGCCTCTGACCCCTATCTGGGCTCCCTTGTCTACGCTCACCCCCAACCAGGGTACCCAAATAATTCTACCAAACTAAAATAGTGTCTTTACTTTCTCTCCTGCCTACTTATACAGCAGAAATTAACCAGCATTTATGGAGAACCGTGGTGGGCTACACAGAACACTGGGCAGATGAAGTTACGATGACAAATGCATCCCCTGCTCTAGAGGAATGTTCAGTTTTGTGTGGGTGATAGACTTGCAAACCTAAGCTACTCACAATGGAATCTATTCTAAAGTGCCTTAACATGTCTCGTATCATTTTTTAGTACTTTCCCATCAGCTTATTCATTTTAACCTCGATGGTAACTCCATAATGCCATTTTTTTAATGATTCAATGAGTCTCTCTCTCTCTCTCTTTTTTTTTTTTTTTCTTTTTGAGACGGAGTCTTGCTCTGTTGCCCAGGCTGGAGTGCAGTGGTGCGATCTCGGCTCACCGCAAGCTCCACCTCCCAGGTTCACGCCATTCTCCTGCCTCAGCCTCCAGAGTAGCTGGGATTACAGGCGCCCACCACCATGCCCTGCTAATTTTTTGTATTTTTAGTAGAGATGGGGTTTGACCGTGTTAGGCAGGATGGTCTCAATCTCCTGACCTCGTGATCCTCCTGCCTCAGCCTCCCAAAGTGCTGAGATTACAGGAGTGAGCCACCGTGCCCAGTCTCAGTGACTCCCTTTACTTTAAAAAGAGAAGTATTTATTTTACATACACCAGCAACTAATATTACAATATCATATCATTTTACAGATAAGAACACTTTTTAAATTTTATTTTAAATTTGGATTTCTGAATATAATTATCTTGTGATTCAGAAAAAAAATATATTTTCCTTGGACCATAAATGTTCTCTAAGTAAAATATACACATATATAAGCTAACATTTGTTTTAGTTTAGTTCAAAAGATAAAACAAAATGTCAAACTGAAATGTTTGTTTTCTCAATAAACAGTGTAAAAAGAATCACACTGTAATCATTGCAGGAAAGACATGTTTACTTCATTTTAGAACTAGTTAAGGATGACCAAATATATTTTGCAAACTTTGCATGAATTCCCAAGATGCCAGTCTCACAGTTACTCCTTCTCATGAGAAAGTTCATTCTCTCAGAGGACAAGTATTTTGAGATGGTTCTAACATCCAGAAAGTTCACAGAGCCTAACATATACTTCAAGTGATTTCTAACACTCTGTGGCAATATTTTGATTAATATTTTATTAACTAAATGTCTGCATTCTTCCCAAATTCATATGCTGAAGCCCCTTTCCCAATGTGACAATATTTGAAGATGAGACTTTGGAGAGGCAATTAGGGTTATAGGAATTTATTGAGGGGGAGACTCATGTTGGAATTAATGGCCTCTTATGAAGAGTCATTAGTGCCCTCTTATGAAGAGTCATTGTCTCTCCATCTGCACATCCCATGTGAGGACACAGAAAGAAGGTGGCCATGTGCAAATCAGGAAGAGAGCCCTCACCAGAACCTGACCATCCTGGCTCCCTGATCTCTGACTTCCAGCCTCCAGAATTGTAAGAGAATAAATTTCTGATGTTTAAGCCAGCCAGTCTATGATATTTAGTTATGGCAGTCTGAAAAGACCAAGATAGCAATTGAATTATATTTGAAAGTAATTCACAAAGTTTTTCAGTTACTGAACTTACATAGGAAAATTTAAAAAAGGTTCTAGTTTCCAATCAGGATTCACTCTGCCATTAGCCTCATTTTGTGTTTTAAATTTCTCCTCCTCCTCAATGTACAGACTTGATCACTGTTTTCCTGAAAAAAAGAATTCTCCCTAGAGCTCTGACTCCATGTCCTCCTCTCCATCATCCCCTGCTTTAGTGAGACAGTATCCCATGGGCATCTTTAGTGAACTTTTTAATTTGTTAAGCTGTCATATTTGTTCATCTGTGCTAGATTGGGAACCCTTAGAACACACTTCTGTTAAGGTGGATTTATAACACTTGGAGAGTTCTGTTTTATAGGATTTTAAGTATAGAAATTTTCTTACTTCGCATTGATTTAACATTATGTTAATACTTAGGCTACCTTAGTTTATTCAAAAGATAAGACCACATGAAAGTTGGAAAGAAAATTTTTACCGTGGAATATAAGTGCTGTAGCTCTTTATACAGTACTTGTGAAGTACTAATATTGTAGAAATACACATTGTCAACAGGAAAATTAATGCTTTTATCAAATAAACTGAGCTCATTGCTTAAGGTTTTCTTTAGACTTTGGAAAAATAAGTCAAAATGAAATAAAATGACCCTTGAAGTGATATCTTTTTATTTCATTGAAGAGTAGTTTACCATTGTGTGTTCATGCATCTTCATCTTATCAGGTGCAGAGATGCAAATTCAGTTTCATGGTTGGTTTAGCAGGGAATCCCTCCCATCTGTAGGCTGTGCAATGGAGAATACCGATCAGAGAAATCAGATTCTTTTCCCAGATCTCCAGACTTTTCGCTTCAAAGTGCAAGTGCTTAATGCAAAGACAACTGACTCAACAGGTAGATGATCAGTGATGGCAAACCACTAAATGACCCTTTTTATTGTAATACCTAACACTGTGTATGGGTTACAGAAATTGGGTTAGCTTTCTTAGCTTGATAGCTAGCTTGCCTGCCAAGATTGGGTTAACTTTTACTCTAAACCAGCCTTCAAGCCCAAATTTAGCTTTTTTTCTTCCAGTTTCCTCGTGGTAGTAACTGGTACCGTCATCTTCCATTTAATGCCTTTCTCAGTCCTTTCGCCCTGTATCCAATAAGCCATCAGGACACTGGTTCTACTTTTAAAAACTCTCTGATGTGTCTACTTCTGCCCACTCCACTCCTAATTAAAGCCAATTCCATCCTTCCATGGGTTCCTGAGAGAGAGAGAGAACGAGAGTGAACTATTCTCTCTGTTTCAACAGTGAATCCCTCCTTACTCATTTTCTACACATTCTGGCTGAATGAACTTACTATTTTTTTTTTAATTTTTGAACCACTTCAGTTGCACAAACAATATAGATAATGTGGAAAACACTAGTGTACCCATTCCCTAGTTTGAAGGGGAAAAATAAAAAACAAAGACACAGTTGATTTTGCCATGCACCCTTCTCAATTTTTTCCTCCATTCTTCTTTGGAAGAAAACATTCTCCTTAATATAGTGCTTATCAGAATGCTCTTCCAATTAAGCAAATCCGGCTGGGCGTGGTGTCTCATGCATGTAATCCCAGCACTTTGGGAGGCCAAAGTGGGTGGATCACTGAAGATTAGGAGTTAGAGATCAGCATGACCAACATAACAAAACCCTACCTCTACTAAAAATACAAAAACTAGTCAGGTGTGATGGCAGGTGCTTATAATCTCAGCTACTCGGGAGGGTGAGGTAGGGGGATTGCTAGAACCTGGGAGACGGAGGTTGCAATGAGCTGATACTGAACCACTGCACTACAGCCTGGGTGAAAGAGTAAGACACCATTTCAAAGCTAAACAAAACAGAAAGCAACTAGGCAAATCTGGTCAAGTCTTTGTTGAACTCTTTAGTGTTTGGCCATTGCCTTTGAAAAACATCCCCAAAGTTTTGCTGTGGACTGGCATAGCCTTCCACCATCTGACCTCGGCCTGTCGCTGTCTGGCCACATCACACACCATTCTCTGTGAAGTCTGGAGAAGGCTTTTCTCTCTACTTTAGCCCTAATGCCCAGCACAATACTTCAAACATACTAAGCACTCAATGATTACTTGTAAATCCAATGAGTACACGGATCAATGTCAGACGCTGTGTTAAAATACAAACATGAAGATGTTATGGTCCCTGTCCTCTGGGGTCTGTAAGAGGTGGTGAGAGAGGGGAATAGACCTACGAATGGATGCGAAAACAAACAATTTTTACTCAGTGTGAGAAGACCTGTAACAGACGTCTGGATGAGCACAGGTATGGACCACAAAGGGTGTAATCAGGCTTTCTGGGTTTGTGGAGAATGAAAGAAGGCTTCACAGATGAGGAGAAGCTTAAAAGATGAATAGGATTTTTCAGGGCACAGAAGCAGGAAAGTATATTTCAGGCAGAAACAGCAGCCTGTGAAAATGCATAAACCCGTGGTACCTGCAGGGAACTGTGAGTACCTGGAGCACAGGACACACGTGGAGGGGTGGTGAGAGGTAAAGTTGAAGAGCCAGGCAGTGACCAGACCAGGGAGGGCTTTATATGGCAAGCTGCTGTGTTTGAAAATTCAGCAATTCACACTTGAAACCCAGCGTATGACTTATGTATTGTGCCAAGTAAAGCACTGAATACAAAGATGAGTAAACTGACCCATCTATCCTTAAAAGCTAGCTCATCCAACCAATGAGGAGATAAAATAAATCCACAATGCATTTTTTTTTTTTTTTTTACCACTTTCTCTTCAAATACAGTTGTTTCCTGAATGGCTAGATTCTGATGACATTGGGGATTTGTCATTTTTATAGTCATTGGATAGTAGTCATGTTGCCCTAAACCAGAGGGCCAGCAGGTCGCTCTTTCACCTGTCACCAGCACATCCAGGAGGAGTGTTCACGTCAAGGCTTTAGAAACCCTCAGCATTGCAAAGCCTGTGAAGGATAACAAAGGCCACTTGAGAGGCGTTAGCGACCTTGACTCATGTCAGCTTGTCCTCTACCTTTTGCGAGATGGTCTGGGCTTAGCGTGGGGCACCTAAGCTGACCCCCTATCCAAGGCCAGAAATAAGTAGCACACACTAGAGTGGTTTCAGCCCCATTTTCATAACAGCAGTAGAGCCACTTCTTTAGCTTAATGAGGGTCATCTTTCTCAATAATCTACGAGTGATTACCTAATAAATATATACCCTTCACACGTTAGTACATAATAACCCATTATATCTTTCCGGAGAGAGGATTTAAATAGGAAGGAGAGAATTCATGATCATATTTACCCAGGTATATTTTCTGACAATGGCAATGTAAGAAATGCATAGTGTTGAGGATTACACAGTGAACTCTGGAACATTTTGTCTATGCCTCCCCCATACTTCCCATATCTAAAATTTCTGAAAAGGTTAAAATACTATTACACTTTATTTAAATAATTTAAGGAAGTATTATTTTAGTATGATTGAGTGTCTTCTCTAATATAGGCTTGCCCCAGTTTCATGAAGCTTTGGGTACTTAGACAGGGTACACTGTCATGGCCAGGTCAGGTTATGCAGGACAAATCCTACCTGCAGCCATCTTGACTAGTCCACTCACACATTAAATGGGAGCTGCAGATAAATGTCCATGGAAATAATTCCTCCCAACACGATGAACTTCTTTATCTCTTCTTTAGCAGATAGAAAGTGGAATTTTTAAAAAGTCATCCTTCAGTTCTGATTGCTCTGAACCAGTTACACAAAAGTGTGTTTGAGATGTGGATTCATGGTGCTCCTCCACAAAAGCTGCGTGTTAGGAAACCAGGTTATCAATTACAAAAGACCTTCCATGCCTTCCCGCAGTCCCCTTTCAGAGGTGCCTCTTTTCATCCGAAGGAGATCATGGCTTTGCCCCCACGTCTTTTTGTAGATGTAAATGTAAAGGTGCTGTGGGAAAAATAGCTCTAAGATTTTTATTTTTCCCTCCCTGGAAAACAGTAAAAATTTTTTTTTTTTTTTTTTTAACTTTTGTGAGTCTTTTTTTTTTTTTTTTTTTTTTATACTTTGAGTTCTAGGGTACATGTGCATAATGTGCAGGTTTGTTACATATGTATACTTGTGCCATGTTGGTGTGCTGCAGCCATCAACTCATCAGCACCCATCAACTCATCATTTACATCAGGTATAACTCCCAATGCAATCCCTCCCCCCTCCCCCCTCCCCATGATAGGCCCCGGTGTGTGATGTTCCCCTTCCCGAGTCCAAGTGATCTCATTGTTCAGTTCACACCTATGAGTGAGAACATGCGGTGTTTGGTTTTCTGTTCTTGTGATAGTTTGCTAAGAATGATGGTTTCCAGCTGCATCCATGTCCCTACAAAGGACACAAACTCATCCTTTTTTATGGCTGCATAGTATTCCATGGTGTATATGTGCCACATTTTCTTAATCCAGTCTGTCACTGATGGACATTTGGGTTGAAGCTGCACTTGGAAGGTCTTTTTCTCTTGGTTGCACCAGTTAAACTAAGAGGAGATGTAGTGTTGTTATTACTTATCTGCTCTTGGATTGTCCCATAGTTGTGGTTCTATTGCCTGCCTTTCTTTGCTACATACCCATTTCTCCCTGTTCTCAGTAATCTGCTGTGGTCAAAGTCACAGGAAATCGAGAAGTTAATAAGCCATTTTTTTGAAGAGCACTTTCTAATGCTTTACTTTGGTTGAATAATCAGGTGTTAAGGTTTAATAGAAGTAAAAATGTTGGGAAGGGAATGGAAAAAGAAGTTATGTAATGAAGTAGCATTAGAAGTAAGGTATTTGGATACCTACAGATTGGTGGCTTGAAAGAAATGTACCAGTTTCTCTCTAAAGTGTGTATGACGTCTCTAGAAGTAAGAAGACATAGAAAGGAGACATTTGAAGTCAGAATTGTTATTTGTAATCAATGACATCCCTTCTAAATGTTTTACAAAATATTTTATTCAGTCTTATAAAAAATTTTTTGGTAGTTGTTTTAGTTAGGTCTCTGACTTGTATTTTGCTTATTACCTAATTGCAAGTAAATTATATAAATTGTTATTGATCATTTAGGTATCAATTTTAAAAGAAGAGTTTATTGTTTCTGTGTTAAAATAATGCACAATGAATAAAAATGAAAAAATAAATAAAATATATAAAGACTGGAAGAAAAAATATATTCTCATTTTCAGACAATACAATTATCACATACTAAATAAAGCCTTTAAAAATGAAAAAAAAATTAGTTCAGCAGTTGAGCGAGATTGTAGAATATAAAATCAATATATAACGTTAGTTGTGTTTCTGAATACATAGTCATAAAATATAATTGAGCATAAAGTTTTCAATAACAGTAGCTTCAAAAGAGCTAAATAAATCAGAGGACATATAAAGATTATGTGAAGGACATTGTGAAAAATTTCATAAAAAATTGAAAGATTTCCAAGAATATATAAATAAATAATGATAAATACCATGTTCATAGATTGGGAGATTCAAAATTAAAAGAAGTGAATTCCTCTCAAACCGACTTATAACTCCAATGCAATTTCGGTCAAAATATAACATGATTATTTTATGAGTGCATATGTGCGTGTGTGTGTGCACATGTATGTTGACAAAGTTTATATGAAAGAACAAAGGAACAGTGATTTTCACACATTCAAGGCAGACAGTTGATGGACTCTTAATTCACCAGGTCTGAAGACATAATAAGGAAACGTTGAGCCATCGATGCAGGGATAAACAAGTTGACCGATGAATCAGAGTTGACTCCTGAAAAAATCCCATATGTTTATGAAAATTCAACTGTGTATTGTCCAGCAGAAAGAATAGGATGGAATTTTCAAAAAAAAAAAAAACAAATGAGTCTGTGATATTTGCTGTCTCTACTGAAAAAAAAAAGCATCAAATTTATCTGTGTGTAATAACCTATAAAAATAATTTCAGGCGAAAGTAAAACTTAAATGTGATAGGAAAATTTACAAATCATTTAGAGAACAATTTAGAAAAAAATGTATTTATTGCATCAGAGTAGGGAAAAATATTTTTCTGACTTTAGGGTAGGGTAGGGAAGCCTTTTAGGAATGCACAAAAAGCACAAACCAGGTAAGTGTTTTCCACGTACCCGGGAAATGATCGGGGCACCTATCTATCTATCTATCTATCTATCTATCTATCTATCTATCTATCTATTTTAAAGCTAAAAGCCATACCTAGACATCAATAAGAAAAGGTTAAGGTGTTTTAGTCACTTCAGAGAAAAGGAAATGTCAATGGCAAATTAGCTTCTGGAAAATATTCAATTTTATGTTAACCTCAAGAAAATGTAAATAAATGCCACATGAGATATAATTTCACAACTACCAATGATAGGTTTGAATCTGTGTCTCCACCCAAATCTTGTGTTGAATTAATCCCCAGTATTGGAGGTGGGATTTGCTGGGAAGTGATTAGATCATGGGTGTGGATCCCTCATGAATTTTTTGCACCATCTTCTCATGACTGAGTTATCTTGAGATCTGGTTGTTTAAAAGTGTGTCGCACCTCCTCCCTCCATCTCTCTTCATCCTGCTCTGGCCAAATGAGATGTCTTGTTCCTGCTTTGTCTTCTGCCATGATTGTAAGTTTCCTGAGGCCTCCCCAGAAGCAGAAGTTGCTATGCTTTCTGTAGAAGCTGCAGAACTGTGTGCCTTGCTCTATCACCCAGGCTAGAGTGCAGTGGTGAGATCTTGGCTCACTGCAACCTCCACCTCCATGATCAAGCAATTTTCATGCCTCAGCCTCCTGACTAACTGGGATTACAAGTGTGCACTACCATGCCCTGCTAATTTTTGCATTTTTAATAGAGACAAGGTCTCACCATGTTGGCCAAGCTGGTCTCAAACTTCTGGCCTCAAGTGATCCACCTGCCTCAGCCTCCAAAAATGCTGATATAAAGGCTCAGGCATTTATTTATAGCAAAGTGAGAATGCACGAATACCAAAAATGCCCAGTACCACAAAACATCATATTTTGATGAGAATATGAAACAACAAGAATATGTACTTAGTGATGATGGATGTATCAATTGGTATATTTAGGAAAACAATTCAGCATTATCTGGTGAAGTTTAATATGCACATGACTTGTGACCTAAACATATAACTTCTAGGTTTATACTTTAGAAAAATCTTGTACATGTGCACCAGGGCATGTGCAAAAATAAAATTATGGAAGTACTGTGAAAGAGCAAAAAAAAAAAAAAAAAAGAAAGAAAGAAAGAGAAAGAAGATAAAGAAAAAACCCAAAGACAATAAAAATATAATCAAGAGTCTAATGAATAAATTAATTATGGCATATTTATATAATGGAATGCGATACAGCAGTGAAAAATGAGTGGAACACAGCTACACGCACAACAGGGATGATTTTCTTAGCAGTGCAGATTGAACGAAAATTAAACAATTTAAGAAGAATGCTTACAGTATCCATCAATCATTTTGCAATCTAAACATAGGCTATACTATAGGCACATAAATGTATAATGTAAAACTATAAAGAAAAGAAAGGAAATGGTAAACAAAAGTGAGTAAGAGTCATTAGCTCTCAGTAGGAGGGAAACACTGCATCTTAAAGATCTTATTGTTTCTTATTAGATAAGCCTTTTAGTCTGGATGGTAGGTATACTGACATACAGGTGCCCATTGCCTACTTAGTCATACGTGCATAAACACAAATTCTCTGCATATATTGTGACTTTTATGTTTTTAAGAGTTATTTCTAAAAATTATTAAAACATGTAAATAAATAGAAATTAGATGAACATCACAAGATATTTTGATGTGTATGAATATGTATTTAAGAATTTTAAAATATCAATTGTCCTTGCAGTGGCTCCCATGGTCAAGGGAAAATGCTTTATCAGTATTTTGATCAAAATCAGTACTGTCAGTTGATTTTTTTGTTGTTGTTATGGTGGTGAAATTATAGGAAGTAGAATCTCTAACATTTGAAAGTGGATATAATTTGGGAGAAAAATAGTAATGCTAACCAAATTCTACTCTTATTTTTATTTTTTAAAAATTGATACACAACAGATATATGTATTTTCAGGGTGCATATGATAATTTAATACATTCATCAAATTCTATTCTTTTTGGCCTCTATGAACATATTTCAAATAAATACAAGTAACTATGCTGGAAGAATGTACATTCTAATAAACCTTCCCTGGAGTCTTCATCAGGAGGAAATGACTGAGTAAAATTGATTTTTGCTTATTTTTCATTTAGAGTGGAAGATGGAGTAGGGAGAGAAATATAAGGCATGGATATGGTTAAAAGGACTTAGGGCGTCTTTCGGTCTCTCCCTGCTCTCAGCAATTGCAGTGCTTCCTAAAATAGAGTTGATCAATTTTATGAGGAATACATTATATCTGTGAAAATAAATGCATTTTTGAAAATCTCAGTCAAGATGAAATTAACCAAGATATTGAAAGGTATGTGCATCTGGGTCAACAAAATGAAAAAGACCATGGCTGAAATGCTTTTAGACTAAGTAAGCTGGATGCTTCCTGGATTTTACTGCGGTTCAGATTTAAAGATACTCGATATGTGTTTTGTATTGATTTATAAAATCAATGTACTTTAACATGCCATCTGTTTCTCTCTGTCTCTGTCTCTGCTCTGTCTCTATATATGTAGCTACATGTATACATATGTGTCTATATAATAGATACTCGTGTGTCTGTATATACATGGATCCATATATGCCTACACACACACACACACAGACACAGACATACACACCCTTTATAAAAACAAAGCCAAATGTGGTATAAATTCCTTTCTTTTCTCAAATGAGGTAAGTTTTTCTTTCAGTATGCAGTGTCTTATGTGTTCAAATTGTAGAGCATATTGAAAGTACAAAGAGTGAATTGCAATAGGAATATACAGCTAGGTCGATGCTGTTTTGTTACGGTTATTTTGGCACGCTCACTGCCTACGGTATCTCATGGCTCCTGGCCTGGGGGAGAGAAGGAGGAGTATATGGCAAACACAACTGCAGTGGGGGACAGATTATGAACTAGTAAAGTACCCAAAGGTGTCATGTCAAGGCATAGACCTAATTCTTAAACGCCATATTCTGGCCATAACCAAGGGACCAGTAGGACACTTCAGGAGTACTGATAGGAGTGGCAGTGCAAAAAAGTGAGTTGTTTTTCTAAATCCATGGTGTAGATCTTCTTTAATCCAAAGCCAGTCCCAGGAAACTTTTTTTCAAGAAATGGAGTCATGATCAGCTCCTATTTAGAATATTGGGTAATTTTAAGGAAATTACAGAAACTTTAGACAGGGAAGAAAGGCAAAGAAGAGAAACTAAACCTTTAATGATAAACTACCATATTCCAGGGACAGGATTGTATTGGGTTTCTTTCATTATTTATCTCATATAATTTGCACAGAGGCTATTAGTATTGCCATTTTGAAGCCGGGGAACCGAATATCAGAGCATTTAAATAATTTATTTGTAACAATGCATACTAAATGGCAGGGCCACAATTTACATTGAAGCCTTTTTTTTTTTTTATTCCAAAAGCAAATTCTGGCCCCTTAAATCTTTTCCAATATAAACTCTTTGGGAATTAAATATTGCTTAAAGGTAAATGAATCTCCTGGGAGAGGTGATTTAAGAGTATGTGTCAATAATAAATACACTCGTGAGAAAACCATGAACCTGAGGGTACAGGCATCCAGGAGAGTGTTTGAGGATGGGGAAAACAATCAAGCAATGAACATGTAAGAGACATGTGCTGAGTTGAAGGGAAAGGGTGATGCATTCTGATGTAATAATGACATTTGGTTTAGAAAGCTATGAGAGGGTAATATAGTGGCCGACTGCCATGGAAACTAGCAACAACTTGCAGTTTCTTAATTGTTTATAACATTGCAATTGGCATTTGGACAGGACAACTCTTCATTGAGCAGAAATACAGAACATTTAACAGCTGCCTCCCCCAGCTTCATCCCAGTAATGTCCCCCAGACATGGTGACAATCGACCCCCTACCCATACACCTATTTCCTAATATCCACTGGCACTTGAGAAGCAGAGTGTTAGGGAAGTGGTATACCACCTGGCAGTGGGACTCTAAGAGAATGTTGTAGAGATCTTAACTTACTAACAATTCCATATCCGAAGAGTCAAATGAAGCACTTAGGGAAGATTGAAATGAATCCTATGAGCCTGGTCCTAGCTGAGCAAACACAACTGGCTGTGTGTTTGAAGTGATGTGGAAGTGATTGAAGGCTTGAGCAAAATCCAACCTGTTTGTACTCTTGGATGAAGGGTTGAATAGAGAGATTGTATACCATCACCTTGGGGGACCAGACTACTAAAACATCTGAGAAAATGTAGTCACGATCACCACTCTGAGATTGCAAAAGGGCACATGTCTCAATAAGGGTGGAAATATCACAGAGGTTTGAGCCTGACCATAGGACTGCAAAGATCAAGAGCAAAGAGAGGAATCAATGCAGCTACAGAGAGAGCCTCTATAGAGCTCTGATTTTAAAAGGATGTCAGAGTTCAGTGCAATGCTCCTTATATTTGTGTTGCTTGGAGCAGTTGCAGCTGCATTTATGTTGTCTTTTTAAAAAACCGATTAATGCACACAACAGTGTTATTTAAAGGGATTCATATTAGCCTAATTTTATAGAGGAAATTGCAACTCGATGAGAGTAAGTGATGACATGAGGTCATACAGCTTGTAAGACAGAAAGGAGAACTCAAATCTGAGCCTTTCCACTGCATTTTTACTCCTTGCAGAGAGAAATGAACATATAAATATATATATATGATATTTATAACATATATTTTACATGCACTATACATACACACTATTATACATACACTATATATACACACATACATTTGTACATTTGTGTATACATATATACACATATATTTAATAGTATACACACAGATGTATATATGTTATATATATATAACATATATGTATTATATATAACATATATATATATAAAAACATTAGGTTAGATATATAAGGATATGACACTACCTTGAACCTATAAGGTAAGTGCTAAGTCAATTAAAACCCAAACCATCTAAGGAAAATATTGAGATACATTAGGTATTCGGGTGGAAAAACAAGAAGGAAGGAAGGAATAGACCCTTGATTTGGGACTGTTGGTACAATGCAGATGACTGTGTTTGAGAAAGCAAAGCTCTTCCACTCTCTTCGAGTTTCTTTTCCTGTCTGAATGAACGGGATTGATCTTGCCATGTAAAGGGAAAGACAATGCGGAGATTGTCAGCACATTCAGGACATCGCATGGTCTGATTCGGATGGATCTAGTAAAATTCGGAGATGAGATCTCTGTCTTTCCCAGAAATGTGTAAACAGTCATGGAAACAAAAACATTTCCAGAAGGATGAGAGTTGGGAAAGTGTAATTATTTCAAAAATATACAATAAAATTTGTTTTGTAAACTAGAGACTGGATTTTGGGCAAGGATATGAAAGGGATATTCTCCTGCTATATAATATTTTTACTTTAAGTATACCTGATTTTTAAAATAAGGCTTGATTTACTATAGAATATTCAACATGTACAATAAGGTATGGTGATGTAGAAAAAGGACTCCTATCCAAAGGCACTCCCTTCTTTGCATATGAGCATCTTCCTTCCCGGGCTATTTCTGGACATTTTAAAAATGGATTTTGATTGATAGTTTTTAAGTCCTTAGAAAAGGAAGAGACAAAATGGGGTGTAGTGGTGCATGTCTGTAGTCCCAGCTACTACAAAGACTGAGGGAGGAGAATGGCTTGCAACCAGGAGTTCAACTCCAGCCTAGGCAACATAGCAAGACCCCATCTCTTAAAGAAAGGGAAGGGAAAAAGGAAAAAGACAGTTATCTTTGTTAGGTTGGGGGCATTATGGTTGAAGTGAAAGGTAGAACAATGCATGAACTTTCCCTCTCTAGAGCAGAACAGAACCAGGATGGAAGCCCTGCTGATAATGTAGAGATGTTCTAGATAGTATCTATCCCAAGTGGATCATATAGGCTCTGGTCAACCTAGACAGAAATTCCAGGGGAGCCAATACTCACAAATATGGAAGCGGAATAACTGTTTTCTAGAAAGGCTGCCTGCAGGGAGCATGGTCAAAGCTGATTCAAGACAGATGCTTTGCAAACACAGGGCAGTCTACCCAAAAACCAAGCAGACCTCAAGTCCTGGGGACTATCTCTCACCTATAACTTGGCTGCAGCATGTGACTCCAGCATTTGACAACAGGATCTCCATATCCTTAGTCTAGGAGTGTAAATAATTCAAAGCAACCCTCTCTTTGTCCCTCATTTAGGAATAAGACTTTTTATTTTCTTCGGGTATTGACTTTTTTTCAGCTTCACTGAGATATAATTGGCAGATACAATTTGTATATATTTAAGATGTACAACATAGTGTTTTGATATACATTTACATTGTGAAATGATTACCACTATATACTTAATTAATATATCCATCACTTCACATACTTTTTTTGGGGGGGGGTAAGAACACGTAAGATCTATTCTTTTAGCAAATTTCAAGTATGCAATACAATATTATTAACAATAGTTGTCTAAGCTATATATTAGATCTTCAGAACTTTATTATCCTGAAAAACTGAAACCTTATACCCTTAAGTCAATGTCTCCGTGTTTACCCTATCCCCCTGCTTCTAGCGGCCACCATTCTACCCTCTGATTCTATAAGTGTAACTTTTTATATTCCACATATAGTATTTGCTTTTCTGGGACTGGCTTATTGCACATAACATAATTTCTTCCCAAGTTCATCCATGTTGACACCAATGACTTCCTTCTTTTTAAAGGCTGAATAGTATTCCATTTTGTACATATACCACATTTTCTTTATTCATCCACTGATTAGCACTTAAGTTGATCCTATATCTTGGCCACTGTGAAGAGTGCTGCAATGAACATAGAAGTTCTGATATCCTTTCCACATAATGATTTCACTTCTTCGGGATATATACTCAGAAGTGGAATTGCTGGATCATATAGTAGTTCCACTTTTAATTTTGTGGAAATCCTCTGCGTTATTTCCATAATGACTATACTTATTTACATTTCCACCAACAATGTATAAGAGTTCTCCTTTCTCCACCTCCTCGTCAACACTTTTTATCTTTCATGTTGTTCATAATAGTCATCCCAAATGGTATCTTTTATTCTGGTTTTTATTTGCGTTTCCTTAATGATTAGTGATGCTGAACATTTTTTATGTACCTATTGGCTATTTGTGTGTTTTCATTCGAGAAATGTTTGTTCAAGTCATTTTTCCGTTGTTTAATTGGGTTATTTGTTTTCTTCTATTGAGCTGAGTTCTTTATATATTTTGGATAATGACCTCTTAGCAGATATGTAATTTGCAAATGTCTTCTCCCATTCTGCAGGTTTTCTCTTGACTCTGTTGATTGTTTTCTTTAACGGCTTTTCAGTTTCATGAAATCTCATTTGTCTGTTTGTGTTTTGTTTTAGGGGTCATCATATATATATAGAGAGGGATCATCATATATATATATAGTTTTGCAGTTTCTGGTCTCACATTTAAGTCTTTAATCTACTTTGAGTTGATTTTGGCATATGGTGTGAAATAATGCTCCAATTTTATTTTTCTACGTGTGGATATCTAGTTTTCTAACAATATTTATTAAAGAGACTAACTTTTTAGCCATTGTGTTCTTGCCACAGTTGTTGAAAATCAATGACCATAAATGCTTAGATTTGGGGCTGGGCTGTCTATTCTGTTCCATTGGTCAGTGTGACTGTTTTCATTCCAGAACCATTCTGTTTTGATTTCTGTAGCTTTGTAGTAGATTTTGAAATCAGGTAGTGTGATGCCTCCAGCTTTGTTCTTCTTGCTCAAGATCACTTTGGCAGTTACAGGCCTTTTGTGGTTCCATATGAATTTCATGATTTGTTTTCTATTTCTTTGAAAATGCCATTGGGATTTTTATAAGAATTGCATTTAATATGTAGATTGCTTTGGGTCACATGGAAAGTTGAATATTTTTAATTTTCAATTCTTCTAATCTATGATCACAGGATATCATTCCTTTTATTTGTGATTTCTTTAATTTTCTTTCACCAGTACTTCAGTTTACAGATCTTTTATCTGTTTGGATAAAATTATTTCTAAATATTTTAATTTTTGATGCTATTGTATATGAGAGTGTTAATTTGTTTTGGATAGTTCATTGTTAGTGTATAGAAACACAACTTATTTTCACGTGTTTATTGTGTATCTTATACTTTCACTGAATTTGTTTATTAATGCTAACAGTTTTTTGGGGGAGTTTTCAGGGTTTTGTATATAGAGCATTATGTCATCTGCAAAGAAAATTTTATTTCTTCCTTTCTGGTTTGTCTTTTATTTCTTTTTTCTTGATTAATTGCGCTGGCTAGAACTTCTAATATTATATTGAATAGAAATGGCAAGAATGAGAATCCTTATCTTGTTACTAATCCTGAGAAGCTTTTAGCTTTTTATTGTTGAGTGTGATACTATCTGTGGACTTGTCATACATATTCTTTATTATCTTAAGTTATATTCCATCTGTACCTAATTTGTTGAGAGTTTTTATCATGAAAAGATGTTAAATTTTGTCAAATGCTTTTTTGCGTATATTGAGATGATCATATAATTCTTAATCTTCATTCTATTAATGTGGTATATCACATTTAGTGATTTGTATATGTTAAAACAAGGATAAAACCTATGTGATCATGGGGAATGATCTTTTTAATGTACTGTTAAATTAGATTTTCTATTATTTTGTTAAGGATTTCTGCATCTACATTCATCAGGGATATTGCCCTGTAGTTTTCTTTTATTGTAATATTTTTATCTGACTTTGGTATCCAGGTAATGCTGGCCGTGAGAAAAGAGTTTGCAAGTGTTTCTTTCTCTTCAATTTTTTTGGAAGATTTTGAGTAGTACTGATGTTAAATATCCTTTAAGTGTTTGGTAGAATTTACCCCAGTAAAGCCATGAGGTCATGAGCTTTTTTGAAGGTTTTTGATTACTGATTAAGTCTCTTTACGTGTTATTTGTTTTTTTCAGATTTTCTATTCTGTTTTTTTGTTCTGGTTTCTTTTATCCATATTTTCTATTCTGTTTAGAGTTTCTATACTATTCCATTCAGACGTGGTAATATGTATGTTTCCAGAAGTTTATACACTGCTTCTAGGTTATTTAATTTGTTGGCATATAATTTTTATAGTAGCTTCTTCTGGTCTTTTATATTTATATGGTATCAATTGTAATCTCTTCTTTCACTTAAAATTTTTTTTTCACTCTTGTTGCCCAGGCTGGAGTGCAATGGTGCAATCTTGGCTCACTGCAACCCCTGCCTCCTGGGTTCAAGCGATTCTCCTGTCTCAGCCTCCTGAGTAACTGGAATTATTGGTGCATGCCACCATGCCCAGCTAGTTTTTGTATGTTAAATAGAGACAGGATTTCATCATATTGGTTTGGCTGGTCCTGAACTCCTGATCTCAGGTGATCCACCTGCCTCAGCCTCCCAATGTGCTGGGATTACAGGCATGAACCACTGCACCTAGTCACTTGTAATTTTATTATTCTATTTTTTCTTAGTTTAACTAAAAGTTACTGTTTTATTTTACAAAAAACAAACAAACAAACAAACAAAAAAACCGAGTCCTAGTTTCATTAACCTTTTGTATTGTTTTTTTTCTAGTCTCTATATCATTCATATATTTTCTGATCTTTTTTTTATTACCTTCCTTCTGCTAACTCTTTATTATTTCCTTTCTTAAGCTTAGTTTGTTCTCTTTTCCTGTTCCTTGAGGTGTCATATTAGGTTGCTTTTATGAAGTTTTTCTTTTTTCTTCATGTGGGTATTTATTGCTATAAACTTACCTCTTAGGACTGCTTTTGCTGCATCCCATAAAATTTAGAAAGTTGTATTTGTTTGTTTGTCTCAAGATATCTTTTAAGTTCACTGTTGATTTCTTCTTTGACTCATTGGTTATTCAGAACTATGTTATTTAATTCTCACATATTTGTGAATGTTTCCAATTTTCCTCCTCTTATTGATTTCTACTTTCATTTCATTGTGGTCTGAAAAGATACTTGATATTACTTAAATCTTCCTAAATCTGTGAAGACTTTTATTTGACCTAACACATGGATCTATCCTAACAAATATTCTGTGTGCATTTGTAAAGAATGTATATTCTGCTGCTGTTGGATGAAACATTCTGTATATCTCTGTTAAATTCATTTGTCTTCAGTCTTGTGCATGTCTTCTGTATACTTACTGATTTTTTGGTCTGGATGACCCATCCATTGCTGAAAGTGGCAATATTGAAGTCCTCTACTATTATTGTATTGGTGAACTATTTCTCCTTTTAGCTCTCTTAATATTAATATTTGCTTTATATATTTATGGTTTTTTTTGTTGTCGTTGTTGTTTTTTTGAAGTGGAGTCTCACTCTGTCGCCCAGGCTGGAGTGCAGTGGCGCAATCTCCACCTCCTGGGTTCACACCATTCTCCTGCCTCAGCCTCCTGAGTAACTGGGACTACAGGTGCCCGCCACCACGCCCGGCTAATTTTTTTTTTTTTTTTTTTTTTGTATTTTTAGTAGAGACGAGGTTTCACCATGTTAGCCAGGATTGTCTCGATCTCCTGACCTCGTGATCCGCCTGCCTCGGCCTCCCAAAGTGCTGGGATTACAGGCGTGAGCCACCGCACCCGGCCATATATTTATGTTCTTAATATTGGGGGCATAAATGTTTATAATTTTATACCCTTTTGATGCATTGATATCGTTATCATTGTCTTTTGTGACAGTTTTTGATTTAACATCTATTTTGTCTGATACAGTTATGGCTATTCCTGGTCTCTTTTGGTGCAATTTGCAGGGACTATCTTTGTCCATCCTTAACTTTCAGCATATGAGTGTCCTTAAAGCTAAGGTTAAGTCTTTTGTTGAGAACATATAGTCGGATCTTTAAACAAACAAACAGAATCAATTCAACCACTATATGTCTTTTGATTGAAGAATGTAATCCATACATTTAAATTAATTATTTATAGGTAAGACTTACTATTGACTTATTGTTAACTGTTTTCTATTTTATAGCCCTTTTCTTGTTTTCTTCCTCTCCTGTTGTTTTCTTTTTGATTTGATAATTTTTTGTTGTGATTTGCTTTAATTTCTTTATCTTTATATCTGCCATCAATTTTTCCTTTGTGGTTACCACTAAGCTTACATAAGACATCTTCAAGCCGTAGCATATGTTTTAAACTGATAACAACGTAGCTTTCTCCACATACAAAAACTACACTTTAATTTCTCCTCTCCTCATATTTTTTGTAGTTTATTTCACAATTTTATCTTTTTTATTATGTATTCATTAATAAATTATTATAGCTATATTTCCAATACCTTTGTCTTTTAACTTTTATACTAGAGTTAAAAGTGAGTTGTGGAGCACTATTGGAATATAAGAATAGCTGAGTGTGATTGCATTCTGACCTTTACAGTGAGTCTTATTCTTTCATATATTTTCATATTGTTAGTTTCTATCATTTCACTTCAACTTAAAGATTCTCTTTACTATTTCTTATGAGGTAGTTCTAATGGTGATGAACTCCCTCGTCTTTTATTTGTCCAGGAAATTTTGTCTCTCTTCTACATTATAAAAGTCAACTTGACTAGGTATAGTATTCTTGGTCATTGCTGGTTTACTTTGAACACTTTGTATTTATCATACTTCTTTCTTTTGCCCTGTAAGGTTCCTGCTGAGAAACACCCGGATAGCCTTACAGACATTTCTTTTTATGTCATGAGTAGATTTTTGTCTTGCTGCTCTCAAAATTCTTGTTGTGTTTTTGACTTCAGAGAATTTGTTAATAACATGTTTTTGTAATGATCTGTTTATGTCTAAACTTCTTGGGATTCTTTGGGCTTCATGGATCTGGATGTTCATTTCTTTCTCCAGATTTGGGAAGTTTTCTGTTATTGTTTATGCATAATAAGTTTTTGCCTTTTCTCTTTCTCTGCTTCTTCTGGAACTCTCATAATGAATATATTGGTTCACTTAATGATGTCTCATAGTTCCTGTAGCCTTTCTTTGCTCTTATAAAAATTCTTTTGTTGTTGCTCCTCTTACCAGGTAATTTTAAATGCTCTGTCTTCAAGCTTGCTGATTCTTTCTCCTGCTTTAACAAGTCTACTGTTGAACCTCTCTATGGAATTTTTCAGTTCAGTTAATGTGTTCTTCCATTCCAGAATTTCTGTTTGCTTCTTTTTTTCATGGTTTCTATCTATTTGTTACACTTCTTGTTTTATTCTTGTATTGCTTCCCTGATATCAGTTAGTTTTGTACTTGTGTTCTTCTGTAGCTCACTGAGCTTCAAGATGATTATTTTCAATTATTTGTCAGGCAGTTCATAGATCTCCAATTCTTTGAGGTCTGTTATGGGTGCTTTATTTGGTTATCTTGATGCTGTCATGTTTCCTTGATTATTTGTGAGCCTTGTTACCTTGCATTGGTAATGTACTCTGCATTTGAAGAAGTAGGCACTTCTTTCAGTCTTTATATACTGATGTTGACAAAAAATGACATTCACCACTCAGTCCATCCAGAAATTCTGTGCTGGTGGCTGACAAAGTCTGTGTTCAGGCTTACTTCTGGAGTTTTTGGGTAGGCTGGCTGGATCAGCGTTTGGGTGGGCCTACTGCCTGGGTCCACAGGAGTTAACCTGGTGCCTGGGTCTGCAGATGTAGGCCTGGAGCCTCGATTAACTGGGCAATCCTAGTGTCTGGGTCTGCATGACAGGCATGGTTCCTGGGTCAGTGAGTTTGGGCCTGCATCTTGGGTCTATGGGAATCAACCTGGCACAAGGGTTCACAAGGGCTTACCTGAAGCCTAGGTTTGTGAAGGCCAAACTACTTGGTACTGGGTGCCACATCATCCAGCCTGGAGCCTGGAGCCATGTGGGCCAGCCTGGAATCCAGGATTGCAAGTGCTGGTCTGGTGTCGGGGTGGGCCTGGCGTATGGAGTCACATGGGTTAGCCTGGAGCTTAGGTCTCTATGGGCCTGCCTGAAGGGGTTCACTGGGATGGGCCAGTGTCGGGGTCTACAGGAAGACTTGGTGCTGCTCACTTTACTCACCCGGAGGGTATCTTTCTCTGCACTGGGCTGCATAGGCTTGGAGAAGACTTGATGTGGGTAATGTGAAATTTTCTTACCTATCTTCTTCAATGTGTCTTTTCTTATTTTTGGGCTCCACTTAGGTGCTATAATCTCTCACCTGGGTTTCTTAGTTCTTGTGAAGGTATTTTTGTCTATGGGTGATTGCATAAATTGATTTTTCTGAAAGCGGACAAGTACTGGAAACTCCTGTTCTACCATATTGTTGCCATTACTCTACCTGCAGGATTAAGGCTTTTGAAATATTAGTTGGTTCTATTTTGATAGAGGAAACAAACTTGTCGGCCAGTTCAGTGTCTCCATGAAAAGCCAGATGCCTTGTGTACTATAAAACTCCAAGGGTTGGCATGCATAGTCCGCAGTCTAGATATGATTCTGAATGAACCCATATCTAGAAATCCTAGATAATCAGAAACATTTAAGGAGGTGGTGAGGGGAGCCATTGACAGTGATCACTAGGAGGAATTAACATTAATTAAGAACATATTACATGAATTTCTTTTAGGAGCAAGATGGAGGAAACAAGAACTGAAATCAACAATTTTGTTGTTAGTTCAAAATGAAAATTCAGGAAGAAGGTTTGGGCTTTTTGGTGTTTGATTTTTGGCTTCTGTTTGTTTGTTTGTTTTTTGTCTGTCTTTCCCTCTTCATCTACACATTTCACCTCCTGTTCTTTCTGGAGTTGGGGAGAGACTTTTTATATGGTCAACACAAATTTTTATATTGGTAATTTTATGAACATAATTTGCAGCTGATAACAGAGTTGTCACTTGTTGCTTTTTTTCCCCCCAAGGAATGGTTTTGTTGTGGTTTATAATCCCCAATGGTGCCTTATGTCAATAAAATTAAGGAGTCTATGACATGTGATATATGTTAACACATGTAAATATATTTTGATTTTGTATACAAAATCTATTTGATGTATTTTACCTTGACAGCTGGTTACAAGTATAAATATGGTAACTGTTTGGTGATTGACACTATTATAGGTTGCTTCCTAAGAACTGATGGCTATATTTTAATATAAAAGACCCTTGATATATTTTAACTTGATAGCTGGTTGGAATTGTAAAGGGAAAGTATTTGGTGATTGACAGTATTATGGGTTTCTTCCTAGGAACCAGTGATTAGTAAACTCACATGAATTTCTGAATGCTTCTATTTCTTCCCTTCATTTTATTTTATTAACCGTCTAGTTTGCAAATACAAGCCAATATCCTCATATTGGTCCACTAGCACCAATTTTATTCAGAGGAAGTCTGTTACATAAAACCTGTCATTGCACTGTAGCAGCTGTCGGACAGTTACATTACCAAATAACTTACCACAACTTTTCATTTTCAGATTATCAATTGCTGCCACACATGGTTTTGTTTAAAAATCTGACAAGTATTTGTATTAAAGAAGGTAGTTTATAGCACGTGAAATGTATTGTGACTTACAAAATAGAACTTTTGCAAAACATAATTCGAATTGTTCTGAGACCTCATCAAGTTGTTCAAGCAACTTGTCCACCAACAACACTGAGTTATTGACAAACAATAAATGCAAACACGCAGTTAAATAATTCAATTCTTCATGAATAGAAGAAATGGAACACATGTAAGGTTAGTCAGAGATCATGATAAGGAAGTGGGTCTTCAAATCCTTATGGATGAAAGATCATAAATTTCAGATCTATTTGATTAATGTGTAGAGATAACAGTACATATGTCATATAATAAAGATGGCATATACCATTATCATTTGCACTCTAAAGACAACATTTAGCTACAAATGTTCAATGCCCTACAGGCATACCCATCAACTCCAACCTTTCCTCTTGGGTCCAAAATATTAACTAAAAGATGATGAAGTAGAATATTTTATGGAGTACCTTACACATTAAAGTTTTACGGAGTGTTTCACAAGCAATTATAGCTTCTTTGTGCTGCTTTTATTACGATGACACTTCCAATTAAACAAAACAACCACTTGCAACCAATAGGAGGTTAACATTTTTACAAAGTGCTTGTTCCATCAGAATGTAAGGAGAAATATATCAAACTAAGAATTTTGGACACTCAGGTTTTTGTTATCTATTATCCTGTAGTTGGGATCAATAGTCTACCTTAACTCAAACAAGAATAAGGCAGGTAAACACATGTCGTACATTTAGGTCTGACACACAATTTTAAAGTCATATAAATATCCTAGCGTAAGTCCAAGATTAACTTGTAAAGGCTTCATAGAAAAGGCCTCAAGAGGTAAAAATTTGAGCAAATATAAGTGATTCATTGGTTTTCTGCAAACTTTTAAGCATTTGTCTTACAGTATTCACTCTTTCAGCCATCACAACAACCCAACGATATTGACTCCGTTACACTCCCGTTTAGCAGATTAGGTAACTGAACTACACAGAGTTTAAGTAACTTAGTCACATCACTAGGAAATAATTTTCTTCTACTAGGAAATGAATTATCTCATCGTGTGTGATTCCCATATCAATTTACATCTCATTTGGTGAATTGCAATAGAGGAATATAATATAAATCTATTTATGAAATCTTCCAATTAAAATAAAGAGCCTTTAGTATTACTATAAAAGTAGCATGATTTCAGGTGGCCAACACCCTGCTCTAAGGCATAAGTGCTGGAATTTTCACACAGACAGAACAGGTCTTTTCTTCCTCAACCTCCTTGTTTAAGTATAAAATCCAATGAGGGAGAGTATATAGCAGATCCTTGAATAAAGTTGTTCTGCTCAACATCATTCTTCAATGTTGATGAGAAAAGAAACACAAAAAACTGACTCCTGGTTAGGGCCACTGTCGTGTGGAGTTTGCGCGTTCTCCCCATGTCTGCGTAGGCTTTCTCTGGGTACTTTGGTTTCCTCCCACATTCCAAAGATGTACACATCAGATTTACTGCATGTCGACATGGTTTCAGTGTGATTGAGTGTGGGTGTATGTGGGAATGTGCCCTGTGATGGAATGGCATCTGGTCCAGGGTTGGTACTTGCCTCACTCCCTTAGCTGCCAGGAAAGGCTCAGGCCACCTGTGACCCAGAACCAAAATAACTGGATAAATAATTATCTTATCTGTTTTTATTAACCTTTCTTAAATGTATGTAGAGCTCAAGTTTATTTAAATAAGTGTTTTTGGAACACTTTATTTAGAAGTTTGGTGAGGTTTTGTATCCAGAAATATGCCATAGGAACTTAATTCTTACTGATATCAGTTAGCCAGTGCTGAAATTGGTTGCCTTACATATTTTACCTTAAAGTGACAGTTTCCAAGAACTTGGAGATGTTAAGTGAGGCCTTACTGGATAATTATGGAAAGTGTCATCCAGTGGCAATTTTAACTTGTTTATGGGGATTGTCAGCATTCCTACAGAGTGATTGCCTTAGAAATGACGTCAAGATAAGTAAAAATAATACTGCCTAGCTTTCTGTCTTCTAATGTATCTGTTGTAAGGCTGGACACAAAATGACTGCAAAAATATACTGTAAAGAGTCCATAACATTTGGAATCACAAGACCTATTCTAGCCATGTGGCTTTAGGCAAATTACCTAGCCTTATTAAATACTTCATTTAATAAATGAAAATAATACTAACTGCACCATTATTCTTTTTTAAAGTTAGTGCAAGAACACAATAAAAAAAAATACATGAAGGTTGGGTGCAGTGGCTCATACCTGTAATCCTAGCACTTTGGGAGGCAAAGACAGGTGGATCACTTGAGACCAGGAGTTCAAGACCAGCCTGGCCAACATGGTGAAACCATGTCTCTACTAAAAATACTAAAATTAGCTGGGCATGGTAGTGCATGCCTGTAATCCCAGCCACTTGGGAGGCTGAGACAGGAGGATCGCTTGAGCCTGGGAGGCGGAGTTTGCAGTGAGCCAAGATCATGCCACTGCACTCCAGCCTGAGTGACAGAGCAAGACTCTGTTTCAGAAAAAAAAAAAAAAGAAAAAATATAATTAGCAAAGGCCTATATAGATACTGGTTAATTTCATCATTATCAGAATAATATTTCAGGTTAGTAAATACATAGTTATGGTTAATAAATCTATAATGATTGAATGGGATTTATTCATGACAAGATCTACAATGATAGAATCCCCCAACTGACTCGATGAGGCTTACAGATGTAAAAACAGATTATTCACATGACTAGAGACCACCTACGGAAAGCGGCCCAAGGAAATTTTTCAAGGTACAAGAACAAAGCTGTTGATTACAACCAATCTCAGAATTTGACTCTGGTTTTGCTAATTGCTAAGGCAAAAGAGAGTGGCCATATATTCGCTATTATTTGAGATTCAAAGAACAAAATATGTTTACTTCTCTTACTTGATTCTTTTACATGAAGATATCTTTCTCAGTCCCAAATTATCTGCATAAATGACCACTTTTCTGCAAAGGCAGATGAGCAAATGAGTGCTATTTATAGTAGAATCATATAGTAAGTGAAGGAGACATTGTATGATTAGCTCTTCAAATGGCTACAGAGATGTGTAAATAAAATGGTTAAAACATATACCTGATGGATTATAAATCATTCTACTATAAAGAAACGTGCACACATATGTTTATTGCAGCACTATTCACAATATCAAAGACTTGGAACCAACTCAAATGCCCATCAATGATAGACTGGATAAATAAAATGTGACACATAAACCCCATGGAATACTATGCAGCCATAAAAAAAGGATGAGTTAACGTCCTTTGCAGGGACATGGATGAAGCTGGAAATCATCATTCTCAGCAAAGTAACACAAGAACAGAAAACCAAACACTGCATGTTCTAACTCATAAGTGGGAGTTGAACAATGAGAACACATGGACACAGGGAGGGGAACATCACACACGGGGGCCTGTCAGAATTTCATAGTAATTCTTCGTGGTGGTGGTACTAGTAGTGGTAGTAGTAATAGAAGTACCAGACATGCTAGTAATTGTGGTAGCAGTTTCTTGTTCACTGTGGTTGTAGCAACCATAATACTCATAGTAACATAACTTATTTTAATATTCTAGTAACAAAATAATTAAAAACTATATCTGTGGCTTATACATGTTAACAAATTCTTCTATGTTTCTACTTAGTTCTTTGGAAACAATTTGAAATTTCACCCTTGACATTTGATAAATTGTAGATTTGGGGAACAGTTTCCTGATCAAAAGAAACAATAGTTAATGGTTTCTGTCATCTGAAAACTGGGTTATTGAGAGTGGAGAGAAGTTTCTTAGCAAATCTATGAAAGTATATATAGTTTCTTAGCAAATCTATGTAGAAACATTGAGGGGAAAGTATATATATTTTATTTATTTAAATACTAGCAGTAAGTATGAAGTGTCTGAAATCATCAGTGCTCTTATATTTTGCAACAGTGTATTTCTAGGTATTGCTGGTGTTCTTCTTACAAAGTTGTCTTGGAGAATGGATTTTGTACTTATGTAAAATTATCTTCCTTCCTTGAATAACTGACCTCCATCCTCCAAGTTAAGCAGTTTCTTCTGTTTGTACTTGGAGAATATAAAGAAGAGAAATAACCTGCTTGGAGCTATTTTCTCGGAAATAACACTTTCAGCGTCTAATTCAAACATTTCCCTTAAGAGATGGTATCTATAGAATTTTCGTATTCATTTTAATGATAGATTATAAATGCATGCTGGTGAGAATAGGAGAAAAAATAGAGACCCTGGAAAACAGTTACTCTTCATGTTTATAATGTTAAGGATGTGATATTGCACTTTGATATTAGGAGTATGACTGAAAATCTAGAAGGAAGTATAATAAAAGCAATGACCTTATCACCATAATATTTTTAATACACTTCAGCTAGGTGAAATTACAAATGTACGAAATTCTGCTTAAAGCATCAGGTATTTATTTTGAAAGATAGTGCTTGGTAAATAAGAAACAATAAGTCATATAAGAAACAAGAAGTCATGATGATAAAAGTACACATTGAATATTTCTCCAGTTAAAATATTTTTTAAGATGAATAGCTCTCTAGCTATTCATCTTAAAAAATTATTCAATTATGCTTTTGATGAAATGTTAAAAGGTAGTCAAAGGAAAGAAGATATTCCCAAAAAGAGAGAAATTAATTTCTAAGTAAATAGCTACAGGTTTAATTCTGTAATATCTTACCTAGACATCACAGTTTGGAATTTGAAACAATGAAGACCACAATATGCCAATGAAATATTTATTCAGACCATAAAATGAGTTATCAAAGTTTAACATTTTTTGAGCTTCAAATATCATTATCTTATTAATATAAAATGATTTATATTAGTGCCGGGTATCTAATTAACTCATGACTGCCCAAACATTACAATTGCATTGTCACAAATAATTTGCCTTGCATTTTATTTGTGTGTGTGTATTTGCATATGTATCTCAATTGTGTATTTCTTAGATTAATATTAAAATTAGTTAGCAATCCCTGAGCTGACTCTCCTTTCAGGCAGCTAAAGACTTTGAAGGCAAGAAGCCAGCACAGGATTAACAATTTGTCATGGATAATCCACAAAGTAAATAAACCTACTGTGAATAATAGAAAGGGAGTTAGACTTGTAACATAGGAGCTATTGAAAGTTAATTCAAAGCCAAAGTCCTCCATAGTAAATTCCTTCTCATTATCCAACTGCTAGAATAGACTGGCATTGATTAAATCTCTAAATAGGGAGGCATTTGTGCATTGTCAATGTTTTACCACCTTATCTGTAAACATATAGACTTTATCTTCTTGATAGCATGCTGATAATGTAGAGGCTTGAGCAAACCAAGAATGTGAAAACTTCACCATGGGTGTTTAGCCCCCTTTCAACTTTCAAGTAAAAAAAAAAAGATCAAAACATTTTCTGCATTGTACCAGATGTCATTTCTAAAATTCCTATGCTGAGATGGTAGCTTAAATAAATATTATGAAAATGAATTCACTCATTAAAAGGACTTGTGTGGTAAGCTAGTGTTAAAATAACAAGGGATTAATAACAGCAAATTGAATATTTGAGTTACTTATAATGCAGTATTAGCATTTTTAGCCTAATAATCTCATCCAGATAGTAGTCACTTTTCCCCCAATTAAAATTGTACATGTTATAGATTTTGGGTTTGCAAGGTTCTACCAAATTATACAAGAATTTGTTACTTAATCCAGACCAAGTATTGTTAATAAGATACTAAGATATTAAATACGTTCCTTTTTTTCCAGCTACCATGACATTTTATTTTCATAATACGACTGTAATTGAGTTTGTAGTATTTTAATCATAATTTTATATGGGCTTCTTTTTCTGAATATGTTTCCTATTTTTCTAATTCTAGGTTTCATATACACTGGAGAAGTTGTACATCGAATGCTAACAGCCACACAGTACATAGCACCTTTAATGGCAAATTTTGATCCCAGTGTATCCAGAAATTCAACTGTCAGATATTTTGATAATGGTATGTATTGAATAGCCTATTTTTTTTGCTGCATGTGTATTTTTAAACCTCAAGCATCAGATTCCTGTTAATGTTTTTCTTAATTGTTTATTTTTTGGTGTGTAAACTGCTTGATGCAAATGGTCTGAGATGACAAATGTTATTCTGCTAAGATTTATAAAGTACACAAATGGCATTCATTCATTCATTCAACACGTTTATTAACATCTACTATACACAATAAAAATGAGTTGCTGTAGACAAGACCTCAGACAAAGCAAATGAATTTATTTGATGCTATTTCAATAAGTCAGTTTTCCAATTTTCCCATCAGAAAAAATGGAAATAAGAATAATTTTGTTAGTTCTGATTTTCCAGTAGAGGGAGGTGGCATATATTGACATTAAATTTCCAGAACTTATGATTTGTATGTATCCATAAGATGAACACATATTTTAAAAAGTATAAAGTAGTTAGTTGTGGGTAGTTCAACTTAAGAAAATAAAGTTTTCTTAACTTTAAAAAATGAGTGAGAGCCTGTTAAGATTTATCAAATATACCAAGAGCAATATATACCTGCTATTACTATTTTGGGACATATAAAATAGAGAAAAAACTGGAATATATCATTAAGTGCTGCCAAAATCCAAGCAAGAAATTCAAGGCGTTGGAAACCTAAATGAGTTTTCATCTCAACATCTTATTGAAAGCTGTAACTTTGGTAGAGAAAATAAATTATAAGTAACAAAGAGTTTATATTTGAACGATTAATTAAGTATAGAATTTTCTGTGTATTTAACATTCACAAATGATATTTATTTGTTCAAATGACAACTTTATGCCTGCAAATAATACAAGCAATTGGGGTGAACAGAGTTATTTCTACTCTTGTCTTATTGGTGATGATCAAGGAAGAAATTTGCTCATGGTTGGAATAGACTTGATGGTAGCTGTAGCCTTGGAGAAATACGATCATTTTGCTCAGAGCAATCTCCTGACCAGTGTAATGAAAGCCATTTTACAGGTCGAAATAGCACAATGAAGAAATTAAATATAGTTAGATATTCACCTTAGGAAATACACTTTGAACAACTTGAGTAACACCAAGATATGATCCAATATGAAGTAACTCTAAATGTTAGCTGTAATAATGATTCATCTCTATTATTTTAAGAACTATTATATTCTCTTCCATTTTTTAAAAACTCATGAGGTGCTAACACCCAAGGATGTGCAAGTAGACTGTAAATACAGTATTCTTGAGGCAAAACTGCAGCCAGAAACTTATCTGAAACTTGCTCTATCATTCCAATACAAAATTGCCTTGGGAATCTATCCTATGGAAATAATAAAAGATTTAGTGAACATTGACTATTTTCCAAGCTCCGACATTCACTAGGTGATATTAGGGTCATTTACTCATGGGCACATGATTCTAATGACCAAGACTTTATACTGTTGCTATCAAAATCATAAGACATATTAAATAAGTCTCTCTACATATATTCTCATATACCTTGTTCCTAGGTAGCTCTTAATATTTGAATTTTACTTGCATTTGAGTGATTGTTAAAAATTGATGTATACTACTCCAACTGAACTCTAGGTTCTTTAAAAACAAGGACTGTGGCTATTTATAAGAAATCATTTTATCTCCAGTATCCTGTATAGATACTTAATAGGCTGTAGGTCCTAAATAATTATTCAATGAATGAATAAAAATAATTACATATGTAAACTGAGTTTTTATTTCTGGGAATTGTAAAAGTATTAATACTCAAGAAAACATGTATTTTTTACCCATTGAAATACCTTCTGTGTAATGACTTATTCCATAGGAATCTAATATTGAGGAATATTGAGTTCAAACAATATGATAATGAAAGCTTGTGTTTTATTGAATGAATGAAACACTTTTAAATACTGTAAGGCTCTTCACAAAGCCCTTTTAATACCACAACAACTTGCTGAAATATTTTCAAGTTTGGCTAGAATCACTGACAGGATACTTAAAGATTGGAAATTCAACGATTTAGGAAAGCAGACTTCTCTAGAGAAGACAGCAGCAGGTTAGAAAATTTAAATCAGCAAATGTTGAGAGAGCTATGCTATTACATAATATAAAATTTAGCACGTGCAAACAGTATGCCTTTTTTTTTTTTTTTTTTTTTTTTTGGCGGGGTCGCGCTCTGTCTCCTTCTGTTACCCAGGCTGGAGTGCAGTGGCGTGATCTCGGCCCACGGCAAGCTCTGCTTCCCGGGTTCACGCCATTCTCCTGCCTCAGCCTCCCGAGTAGCTGGGACTACAGGCACCCGCTACCACGCCCGGCTCTTTTTTTTTTTTAATTATTATTTTCAGTAGAGACGGGGTTCAACGTGTTAGCCAGGATAGTCTCGATCTCCTGATCCCTGATGCACCCGCTTCGGCCTCCCAAAGTGCTGGGATTACAGGCGCGTGACCCACCGCGCCGGGCCAACAGTGCTTTTTAGCAACCTGCTACTAACAAAATATTGGGAATCTCTCCCTCAGAATTTGCATTAAAAACTTTAATTTATATAGCCCTCTTATTTTCATAAATAGTCAAGGGTAACTATATTTTCTTGTATTTAATGCAGGAATCGCTTGAAGGCAAAAACTGTACTCCCCATGTTACAGGAAAGGAAACGGTTTCATGCAGATTAATTGTGTCCAAGTTCACATGGAAAGTTTTATAGAGACAAGGTGCGAGTCTAAGTCTTCTGCCCTCTGGTTCATTGTTTTCACTGCATCACCAGAGTGCAATAGAAGCTAGAGGATAAGGGAGAGACTAGAGCTTGAGGGTTGTAGACATGTGTGAAGGAAAAAGAAGCTAGGAGGCATTTCACAATTAGAAAATTCCTATACTTATAAAATCATGGGAAGTTTCCTGGCTATTGTCTTCTTGCTCTTTCCTTTTCTCTTTTCTTTTCTTTTCTTTTCTCTTCCTTCCTTCTTTCTTTTTTTTTCCTTCCTTCCTTCCTTCCTTCCTTCCTTCCTTCCTTCCTTCCTTCCTTCCCAATATAGACACAGAGTTGCCCGTGGAAGGAAGAGACCTGGGTGGTCTTCACTCATAGCAGTGATAATGGCTAAAAGCACCAAGGTCAGGTTAAAAAACTTTTTTTTTTCTTTTCTACTTTTAAAGTTTTGCCTCAAAGTACATTTCTATACTTCAACATCCGTTCAGGGCTTACAATTGAATATTCAAAATATTTGAAATAAAGTGTCTATTTAAAGCTGTCAGCTATCTCAAGAGATATTACTAATAGCACCAAATAATTACTGAAAATTAATTCTTCCATGCAGTTGTAATTTTTAAATACATCAGATATTTATTGCTGGGAGATAAGATTTGCTCTTTTAGTTCTATGATTTTCATTTTCAACACAGCTTTTTTGGGCAATAATTTTTTTTTAACCAAATGGAAAAATCTAACAGAGTGAAGAAAAAGTCTTAGCAGCTCTTTTCTTTTTTAAAAAAAGAGAATACACAATGTCAGTTAAAACAAAAATGTGAATTCTCACTGGTAACTATTAAACTGTTTCAGTTTTTATTTCATGTCAATTGTTTATAGTAAACACTGACAGAGTGAGTTGGAATGTAATATACGGCACTGAAGTTTCATCCCAGTGTGCTTCAAGAGGCTTCGAAATCTTAGCCCAGGGCCTTTTGAGCTTCTTGCAGCCTCCTGGAAGAAACACAGCAAAGACAGAAACACAAGCGTTGTGAACTCAAGGAGAAAATTCCCATTAGTGTTAAAGGAACTCCTTCAATGTGGAAAAATATATTTCTAAGTATGGAAAAACATTTTCAGGTCTTTTGTACGTGGTCCTAACTTTTTTAATGTTTTTTTTTTCTCTCTCAGCATTTGTCAAATGTATTTGAAGTACATTCAATCCACTTGGGCTGCATTTTGAAAGTGGCTTATGGAAATTTAAGCAGACAGTATCTATTAACATTAGATTAATAAAATTCCAAAGGCAAAATTCCCCCACACTGCATTAGCTCAAGTATTGACCTTAGTATGAGGTTATATTTTACTAAATATTTAGAGACTACTCAATCCTTTAAAGAAATTCCAAATACTATTTCAATAACAGAATTTGATTAACCACATAAAATTGAAATCGTACAATCACCAGATGTGAAGGCCAGATGCAAAAACATTTTTGTGAAAACTCCCACCAGAATTGATACGTATGTTTTTCTCATTGCATTTCTTCTTTTTACAATGGGTGTATAGGCACAGCACTTGTGGTCCAGTGGGACCACGTACATCTCCAGGATAATTACAACCTGGGAAGCTTCACGTTCCAGGCAACCCTACTCATAGATGGACGCATCATCTTCGGATACAAAGAAGTAAGTGATGTATTGATAATTTCTTTCCCTTCCCCTTGTTCTTGACTGCTGCCTTTCCTCCAAGTGTCAAGAAAGGGACATTTTACAGCCATGATCCTCGAATCATTTTCTTGCCTCTTAGTTTCTTTTGCTTAATAAAAAATGTTTTGGTTAGTTTTAATCTTCTGGGTGCATTGATTGTTAGCTCTTTTGTTTTGTTTTCTGATATTGTTGGCATCAGGACCCATCAATTTCATAAAATTATTGAGTAATTATATTGAGTAATTATTGAGTAGAGTGAAATGCATCTAAGAAAAAAACATCCAATTTGGAGGAATTTCTCATCTAAATCTAAATGTTTGTATTTATGTATTTTGTTAGTTTTTTTTTCACCTTGTTGATTTCTGTGTTATATTTTGGTTCTAATTTCAAAAGCATTTATAGAGATGAAAACTTATGTGGCTCAATGACCCAGTACTGAGATAGTTCCAGGAGAGCTGAGCTTACAATCCCTTTGACTAATGTTTATTGAAACTGGATAGGAAAGATAAATTAGAGATCTAAGTGACAGAAAGAACAAGGGAATTTAAACTTATGGTTTGTTTCATTTTAACAAACTGACAAAGTAAAGAATAAAAATTTACTAAATTGTAGCCTTAAATTTACAAAATATTTAGACTGGAGTAACTGTGTGTTTGATTTCCAACTCTTTTGACAAAGTAATTAAGACCTGTTGGACTAAGAATATTAAAAATAAAGTTCCAGGAACTACAAATGTAATGTTTTAGATAGTCTTTAATTATGAGAGAAATCTGAACAGTGAGAATTAATAATGAGCATTATTAACCCATAGGTTAATGGATATTTATAATAATACAGACTTGATATCTTATGTTCAACTGAGGGATTACTTTTTCCTTGAGAAATGAATCCCAGATTATAAAAGGAATATTGAGGATCAAGAAAGAATTCACTTTGGTCAAATCTTCTGAAATTCATCTATTCCGTAAAGTGTAGCATAATTTAATTACAATCAAATAGGCCAACTCTAAAATTTATGTCAGATTTATATAGCCCTCTTATTTTTTGTCAGATATGTCAGATATTTCTATTACTGTAAAAACTTTTTAATGAAATTTTTCATTTACTTGGGGCAATTGAGTAAGTAGGATATAATTATAGACTATGTCCTACTTGGTGTTTCTTTGTCCAAGTGTATGGTTTTGTTTTTTTTTTTCAATTTTTATTTCAGGTTCAGGAGTACATGTGTAGGTTTGTTATACAGGGAAACACATGCCATGGAGGTTTTGTTGTATAGAATATTTTCTCACCCAGGTACTAAGCCTGGGACTCAATAGTTATTTTTCTTTCTTTCTTTTTTTTGAGATGGAGTTTTACTCTTGTTGCCCGGGTTGAAGTGCAATGGCCGGATCTTGGCTCACCACAACCTCTGCCTCCTAGGTACAAGAGATTCTCCTGCCTCAGCCTCCCTTGTAGCTGGGATTACCGGCATGCACCACCATGCCCAGCTAATTTTTGTATTTTTAGTAGAGACGGAGTTTCTCCATGTTGGTCAGGCTGGTCTTGAACTCCCTACCTCAGGTTATCCTCCCGCCTTGGCCTCCCAAAGTGCTGAGATTACAGGCGTGAGCCACCGCACCCAGCCGATAGTTATTTTTTCTGATCTGCCTCCTCCCACCTTCCACTGTCAAGTAGGCCCCAGTGTCTGTTGTTCCCTTCTTTGTGCCCATGCGTTCTCATCATTTACCTCCCACTTATAAGTGAGAACATGTGGTATTTGGTTTTCCATTCCTGCAATAGTTTGCTAAGGATAATGGCCTCCAACTCCATCCAGGTCCCTGCAGAAGACGTGATCTCATTTCTTCTATGGCCTCATAGTATTCCATGGTGTGTGTGTACCTGATTTTTTTATCCAGTTTATCATTGGTGGCCGTTTAGGCTGATTCCATGTCCTTGCTATTATAAATAGTACTGCAATTAACATACACATGCATGTGTCTTTGTGGCAGAATGATTTATTTATTTTTTTAATTAATAGACTTTATTTTTTAAGAGTAGTTTTAGATTCACAGCAAAATGATGCAGAAAATACAGAGAGTTTGAACATACTCTTCTTCCCCTGCTGAACATCCTCCCCCATCATCAATGTACCCCACCAGAGTGGCACATTTGTTGCAATAGATGAACCTACATTGACATTGACGCATCAATGTCACTCAAAGTTCTTAGATTACATTAGAGTTCCCTCTTGATGCTGAACTTTCTAAGGGTTTTAAGGATGTATAATGTCATGCATCCATCATTATAGTGTCATACAGCATCCTTCCTACCCTAAAAATTCTCTTTGCTCTACCCAGTTTTTTGTTTCAATAGGTTTTGGGGAAACAGGTGATGTTTGGTTACATGGGTTTATATTCCTTTGGTTATATACCCAGTAATGGGATTGCTGGCCTGAATGTAGTTTTACTGGTAAGGTTGTGGAGAAAAGGGAATGCTTATACACCACTGTTGGGAGTGTAAATTAGTTCAGCCATTGGGGAAAGCAGTTCAGCCATTGGCGATTCCTCAAAGAGCTAAAATCAGGGCTATGTTTTTATATCAGAGCCCATCATATTTTTATGTCACACTCCCTGGACGCCGAGAGAAAAATTCTCAAAAGAACTTATTCATTTCTAGTTTTCATTGCAATCTAGTATATTGCTGGAACTGCACAGTGATGTTTTGAAATGTTTGTTTTCAACGGTTTCAACCAACACTGGTCAAGTTTCTGGAAAGACGCAAGGTCAGTAAGTGTGAGGACTTAGGTCTCACCAACTGGAGGCTTTGTCAAAACAGAAGTGTGTGTTCTTATTGTGGTTTCGCTTGCTAGTCTTTATTATCGAAAGTGTCATCTTTCTTTACACTGTTCTCAAAGGGTATCTCACGTTGCAGAGTAACAGTTGATTCTTCCTATTCTCTGGTCTAGGTTGGTATTTTTAAAGGCCTTTTCTTCATTTTAATCAAAGAAAAAAGTTCCGTTATGGTTTTCCTGTTTTGTTATGGGGAATTTCAAGATGACAGGCAAATTTAATGCTTTCTTGATATTCCCAGGCTCTTGTCGTGAAGAATGTCTTCCCTCTGCACTTGGAGTTCAAAGAAGTTGTTTTTACTTTATTATTCACTTTACTTTAATTTGCCTTTCAGTTCTTTCTTTGTTCTAGATAGAAAGCAGTTTCTACTTTTCTAGTCTACCACTTTTTTCTTCCCAATAATTGTCATATATTTTATTTTGCTAAGGCAAATTATTATTTGTAAAATTTGTCATAAGAGAGTCCCCTTGCATTTGGGGTGACAGCTAGAAGCTCCTGGTACTGCTAGAAAAATATTCCTAATCACATGATAGCATAAAATAGTAGTTTGTGTAATGTATTATCATTTTCAAAGTACTTTCATATGCATTATAGCGTTTAATTCCTCAACAATTTCCTATAGCTTTAATATCCTAAGCATTTTACAATAGCGTTGGTACATTGAAGCTGTTCAATAAATGTTTATGACTTAATTATGGAAATAGATCATACATGATCATCTTCATTTTGTAGTTGAGCAAGCTAAGTCAGAGAGATTAAATGACATACTTGAGGTCACAGAGCTAGTTAAGGATAAATCCAGAATTTAATTTGATGATCCCAAGACATCTCAACCATTTTCCCTGCCTAAAGAGATTATGTAAAACAATTCACAAATCTATGTCTCATTTGTTTTTCCAATAAGTATTTCTTAATATTGGCTGTTTAAGAATCTTGCTTGTTAGACTTTGTCATATCACACAATTACAGGTATAGATAGGAGAGGTATTCCTACTTCATTTGGAGAGCTAACCAAATTCTAAGAACATATAATTACAAGGAGTAAAATGTTCTGTTCCTGTCCAAGCTAAACTTACTGAATTATAGATAGGGAAGTAAGTGTAATTCTTTCTGTAATAAGTTTCTTCTAATAGGCTAACACCAGCTTTGTTTTGTTTCATTATGTTTTATGTGAATAAGAAGAAAAATTCTGATTTACACAAAACCCACCACCAATTTGGGACTTGTTTTAAAATTGTAAATTTTAATTACAGTTAAATTTTACTTTAAAATTAGTAATGGATTGAATGAATTCAGTTAGGTAAATTTCATTTTCAATGCCCTCATTCAATTTATCTCAGTATTTAAATGTGCCAACCATGCTAAGCACGTACATGACCTCCAATCCTTTCATGCTGCAAATATTGCCTTTTCTTCAATAGCATAATTTTTTTTTTGCAGTGCAAACTGAATGATGAATGATCAATAAATAAGAAAATGCATTTACAGTTGTAACAATCTTGCTTAGAGTGGGATTGAAATAGGGAAATACGACTGCTGCTTAAAATAAGAATGAATACAGATTTGCTCATAATACTCAATGTTTCTTCACCAATACCCTGTTGTTTTCTAGAATCATATTGGAGAGAAGACTTGTGGAGGCATGGATTCCCTTAAATAATTAAGTTATTTTTCCTGAGGTTGTAGCTCCTGTGTTGTTTAAAGATTCAAAATTCTGTTTTAAACTATAGGCCCTTATTGTTACACAGCTGTATATTTTAATTAACTTCAAAGATAGAGTTTGCTTAGAATTCAGTCAAAATAAAAAAGAATGTTTTTTTAAGTTCTTTTTCTCAAATTACCAACTGTTCATTATAATGCATTTTTCAATTTTAGAGTATCCAGTTTTTTTAGATAGATTTAATTACCTGATGAAATTAATCTATTTCCTTAACTATATTAATAACAATTATTTTAAACGTTGTGACTGATAACTCCAATATCTACATGTCTTATGGGTCTGTCTCTATCACCTGTTTTCTTTCTATTTCCTGTAGATTTTTATTCATTGGTCATGTTTCTTTGCATGCTAGATGATTTTTTAAATAAAATTTTGGATATGGTTTACAAAGTACCAAAGTACTTTGAGGATGTAGATAATGTTTTCTTCCTGCAAGTCAGTTTACTTTATTTTTTTGGCAGTTAGTACAGGACAGATTACTTTAACACTGTGCAGCTAAGCCCTTTCAAAGTTGAGCATCCGACCTTATGAGACCAGAATATTTCTGGTAAGCCCTTACTCTTCTAGTCCTTCAGGGATCTCCACTAAAGATCTGGATTTTTACTATGGACCTTTTCCTTAATGCCCCTGAATGCATGTATTTTTCTTCAGCTCCATGAGACAGCCCAAAGGCTGTGGACAGGCAAATCATTCTTACCTGTGATCACAAGTGGCTATGATGTGATTGATATAATATGATGTGCTAAGCTGTGGAATCAAAATGACTAGCCAGGAAAGACAGTCAAGGATATCAAAATGAACCACTGAACCATTCAGTCGTGTATTGAAAAGAAAGTGTGTAGGGTAGTTACTTAAACTCTCTGGGCTAAGTCAGTGAGACCTTCTCACTCTCTATCACTTGCTTGTAAATTGGCAAATGCTTTGATGAGAAAAGTGGTGTTGGGTTTATGTCTGCGTTTTCCGTTCTTTGGGATTTTGGCTTTTCAAGACCTTGCTCTTTGATAACTACCTGAAGTTTTCAACGGAAGCTTTCCATATTTTATTCACATTTCCTGCTTGATTCAAGTAGTAGAAATGATCTTAATCTTGTATGCCATAACCAGCAGTGAAAGTCACATTCACATTTAACAGTAACCTCCAAATTTGACAAAATCTGGCATTTCTTGAGCTCTTCATATATGCCAGCCACTGACCTAGGCATTTAAAATAAATTATGTATAATTCTCACAAAAACCATGAATAGCTACCTTGGACATTTACAGAAAAGGAACCTGAAACACCCAGAGACATTAAGTAACTTTTCTAAAGATATGGAATAAAGATGTATCCAAAGAAATACCACTCTAAAGCCCAAAGGCCTAGCTACTGTACCAGAATGCCCTCTTACAAACTTCCTTTTCAATAAGTGACTGAATCAATTCATTCGTTTTGATATCCTTGACAGTCTTCCTCGGCCAGTCATTATCATACCATAGCCTAACATATCATATCATAGCATATCATGGCCACTTGGGAGCAAAGGGAAGGTTTGCCTATCCGCAGCATTTATATTATTAATCTATAATTTTTTTAAATGAAAGAACCTGTACATAGACCAAAAAATGGATCCTTTCTTAAAGACATGGAATTTGGCAACCAAACTCTCATTTTCCTATTCTGTTAGTAATTAGCTATAACCCTAAATCTCGGCGTCTTCATATTAAGTTGCCATTAAATAGTGATGACTTTTTGCTTGATTACAATAGATATGGCTCTAATATTTCTGGTCTATTGGTAATGTAACAAGGAAACTAACAATTCTCAAAAAAGTATTGTATTCCAGTGGCCGGGCATGGTGGCTCATGCCTGTGATCCAAGCACTTTGGGAGGCCGGATCACTCGAGGTCAGGAGTTGGAGACAGGCCTGGCCAACGTGGTGAAACCCGATCTCTACTAAAAATACAAAAATTAGCTGGGCGTGGCAGTGCATGCCTGTAATCCTAGCTACTGAGGAGGCTGAGGCAGGAGAATTGCTTGAACCCTGGAGGCAGAAGTTTCAGTGAGCAGAGATCATGCCACTGCACTCCAGCCGGGGCGACAGAAGGAGACTCTGTCTCAAAAAAAAAAAAAAAAAAAAAAAAATGTATTTCAAAAATGCTGGAGATTTGAAATAAGGGTCTTTACAGTCCTTGATGCTGTGTATCCTAGAATACTCTTACTTTGTAGAAGTTGCAGTTTCTCTGACTTGTTTTATCTCTATTCTCATTATATACTTGGCATTTGTAATCACTCTGGACACAGACTATGGATGGATGTCACTTTTGTTGTGTCAATTGCAAACTCGGGTCCTTTTTTTTTTCATTAGCTTATGTAAGGGATAAAGATAGTCACTAGGTTAGGAAACTGGTAATTTAAATAAAAATGTCATATAATCCTACTAGATGGCAATAGGAGAAAAATCACAGAAGAGGCAGGCTTAGCCCGGGAGTCAGCCTGTTCTATCCATTTTCTTGGTTGAATAGTTTACCATCTCCTTCAGCAGCAAATTTTAGAGGAGGTCAATATAGAGGAACTTTACTGTTTATTAAGTAAAATCACTTTTTAATCTACTTTTACCATTTAAGTGTTTAAACCTAATGTTCCTTGGTGTCACATTTGCTTCTTCTATGGAAGAATGCATAGTTAATAAATCACCATTGCCAATTAGTTGTAGGTTTCAATGGGGCTCTTAATGCATTTTTTAAAAAATTATTTGAAGATTATTTCTCTTATTTAAACTGTAATGACCCTTCACTCATGGTTAGCAGCCGGAAAGCATTAAAAGATGAACATTGGCTGAACTTGTGGAATTTATAGAAAAAAGGTAATTCAAGAAAGTTAGAGAAGGCCAAAAAGAATGCAACAGTGAGACCACCACCATTTAGATATAAGGTAATTTCCTTCTATAACTATTGCTACGTCTGTGAGAATACTTGTGTGAATATAGTATATACATCCAAGACATTTGATAAATGTGTGAGCAGAAAAGAATAATATATACGTACATATATATCTAACACAAGGATAAGAAAACCAGGTAGAATAAAATGCTGATTTAAAAATCTCAAGAAATAATTCTAAGGAAAATGTAGAGACAGATATTTTGTATCATAGGACTTCCCTGTATTTTAAACAACTAAAGTATTAAAATTTTATCTATCCAGTTTTATTTGAGATCTAATTCATTTGCATTCGTAGAGATATTTTACTTTTTAGCTATCTCACATATAGAAGCGCCTGACATTTTAATTTTTTGTTTACTTTTCCTAGTGTAAGAAAATGGTAAGTTGGATTATTCTCCCTTGATAATGTTCCAATGACAAATCCTGTGTGTAAAAATAAATAAAGTAGCCAAGTAGAAAGATCAATGTCCCAGAGGAAATTATTTTATTTTATTTTATTTTATTTTACTTATTATTATTATTTTTTAAGACAGAGTCTCATTCTGTTGCCCTGGCTGGAGTGCAGTGGCGCGATCTCAGCTCACTGCAACCTCTGCCTGCCGAGTTCAAATGACTCCCCTGCCCTAGTCTCCCAAGGAGCTGGGATTACAGGTGCCTGCGACAATGCCTAGCTAATTTTTTGTGTCCCTCCCAAACCCAGGGTGTAGACTTTCTTTAATCTCCTTTCTTTTCTCTTGATGTCTAATTCCCAAACCATGTTTAGGTAAGTTTCCTTATCTAGCTATTGTCCCAGGTAAAATCCACACCAGAGTCTTGACTATGTTGAGTGCAATGGCACAAGCTTCTTCAAGTGGGCACCCTGCGTCGCTGTCTTTTGTATGAAGCTCAGACTCTTCGTGTGCCAATTCCACATGAGCAGTCTTAACTCAGAGGGCACGCTTTTTACTCTGTGTATGTTTTTATGTTTTATGTGTACACATGTGTTTGTAAAACAGATATGTTGCCAACATCTAAACATTAAAATATTTCAAGTAAAAATGTAGATTTGCATTTTTTCCTTGAGGACTCAGAAAGCCCTAGAAGCCCTTTGCTTGCAAATATTGCCTGGAAAATTCACTCAAAGCGTGCACCCTCCAATTTCTCCCTCATGAATTTCTTCTTTCTTACCCGAGGCACACAGTAGCTTATGTAGAAAGGAAGTTTGAAACCTCTGTTTTAAAGTGGAGGTGGATTTTACTTGTCACCTTCATGCTGTTAGTTGACTGCTTCCAGATTTTCTACAGATTATGATTGTGGAGATGGGGGCAGGAGGCATGTTAGGAATTGATTGTTTGATGATAGCTCACCTTGACTTTCATGCTGTTAGATGCATTGCTCAATACCTGGCAGACGAGAGTTCAGGAGCTGTACACTAAAAAAAGGATTGAAATAATTGTGCAAGTTGTTACTGATACTCTGGAAAGCAAATGAATTTTTCCATTGTCAAATTTAACTGAAAGCCCTTCTATTCAAGTGTAGTTTACGGTTAACTCAGCATTAATATTTTGGACTTTATATGTTTGTTTGTTTGTTTGTGTTTTAGAGACAGAGTTTTGCTCTGTCATCCAGGCTGCAGTGCAATGGCATTATCATAGCTCACTGCAGCCTCCAACTCCTGGGCTCAAGCGATTCTCCTGCCTCAGCCTCCTAGGTAACTGGGGCTACAGATTGTTATTTTGATAATAATAAAAGAGATCATGACTCTTAAAAATTAGATTCACTACTGATAATACTGAAGCCAGATCAGATACTTAAGTAAAACGAAGGAGAAAGTTAAGGGTTACAGGCAGATAAGAATGGGTAAAACAGAAAGCTTTGAGTTTATTGTGGGATTTTGTTGTTGCTGTTGTTTTTAATATTAAGCTACTAAACACCATATTGCAGATTAGCAAGGAAACAAAAAATTAGTTTGGAGTAATTCTTTTCCAGTTAAGGTTTGATAGGATAGGATTCACATCTTGGAACACATGCTATACAATCAAACCCTTGCTGAGATACTGTGCTTCCTAGTGGATAGATAGCTGGGTCTGTAATGAAAACAAATGAATGTTTTGGTGATGTTTTCAGGGCAGAACAAAGAGGAAAATAAAATTCCATTAACCATGACTTAGGCGGCATGCTGTTATCTCCCTAGTTTAGAGACAGATGTAAGAACCTCAGGTTTAAGGGATTGTGTGGGGTTCCTGTGTGCTGGAGAAAGATACCACAGAGTGGAGAAGAGAGGAGCTTCTGTCTTTGACTCTCCTTCCAAAGGCCAGTGTGCTCTGCTCTACTTTTGCTTACCCCTGACATCTTTTCCTGCCTTGATTTTGTGTAGCGATTGCAACCACTTTCTGCTTCTATGCTTACTTTGCTTTGCTTTAATATCTCAGTTATATAAAAATGTATACCAAGTAATAAACCTATCTCTAGCTTGTTATATAGAGCAAAAATTATACTGTTGTTTAAAAGAAGTATTCATGAATGCTTTTAGGGGTCAAAATGGAAGCATATTTTAGCCAGTGTGAAAGCTCCTTTTATTTCTATCCTGTGGAGAGAATGTAATTGTAAAATCAATTCGCCAGAAGTGTGCAATTCAATACAGATCATACAGAGGCCCAGTTAAAATTCAGCTTTGCTTTAATCTTAAGAAGGCAACTGTTATAGACGCTTGAAAACAATAAAGCTACACTGTTTTAAAAATAAAAAAAAACTTCTGTAGTTTAGAGTTTTTATTATTTCAGTTTGGCTTCCTGACATCCCCAGGATCTCATGATGACTCACGAGACATTTTGAGGATGAATATAAACTTGTAGAAAGGATAAGAAAATAGCTTCCTGTAATCAAAGTTTTGAAAGTTTTGGTGTTTGACATGTTTTTGGTCCATATGTTCATTGACTTTGGCACTTCATACCCTTCTAAATACAGAGTCTTCTATAAAATAGTTGATCGTAACAACAACATGTTCATTCTTGTGCTAATTTGCCCAATACTGGCTATACTTCTAAATAGCTTGTTTATACATACACATACATACACACATAATCTCTTTGTTATTAGTTAAAAAGAAGTTCATTTTACAGCCTGGGTAACATAATGAGACCCTGTCTCTGCAAAACATAAAAATAAAATAAAAAAAAAATAGCCAGCTACTCGGGAGGCTAAGGCAGGAGGATCACTTGAGCCCTGGAGGTTGAGGCTGCAGTGAGCTGTGATTGCACCACTGCACTCCAGCCTGCGCAACAGAATGAGACTCTGTCTCAAAAAAAATAAAATAGAATAAATAAATAAATAAAATAAAAATTTTTAAATAGTTTATTTTAAATGTACCTTTTAATAATACAGTGTCTAATTTTATGCTGACAGAGGACCCTGCAGAGTGGTCTCACTTGCTCACAGAGAGCTCACACAGCCTCCTTACTTGACTGCCTGTAATATTTTGAAGTTAAAGAGATTACAGGGCAAGAAGGCAGGGTAAGAAAGATAGGAAAATATCAGGTGTGGAGAGGCAGACATGTTCCATAGGAAATTTTAGAGAAAGTCTGGAATTGTTCATCTTTTCTTCATTAATCTTTGATGACATTGGGCATGTAATTCACTTGGCAAAATCTGGCATGTAATGGTTTCATAAAAGCCTTGGGTGGCTTCTAGGAAAATATAAGGAGTTGAAAGTTTCTTGTAAATTTTCATTTTAATATTTAATCAGGACAAAGAGTACAGTTTTAGAAATCCTGGACTCTTACTCACAAGCTCTACGAAATTTTAATGGAGAGCATGTGAAGCCAGTGGTTTTGCCATAAAGTGATCATCCGTCTCCAGTGCTTCCTCTCCTGGTCTCTGAATGTTTCAGGACTGCTCTTGAGAGCTGCATATGTTCCCTGTATATCCAAAGGACGCTTCTGATAGACCGTGACGTGAGTCAGTCCCCTGAAGTTGTACAACCTCACATTCCTGATGAAAACACCATTTCATTGCTCTTGCTACTGAAACCAAAAGGCTTCCTGGTATCCTTTACTCTCCTTTTGTCCCTCACTGTCCTTATTAAATCTATGGGGAGTGTCGATAGCAGTGCCTACATAATTCTTCCAGAATCTGGCCTCTGTTCACTTCCACCACTGCTACCACTTTGGGGTGGGTCACGGCACGTTACCTGGAAAACTGTGATACCCTCCTAACTAGTTTCCCTGGCTCCCATGGTCCCTCTACAGTCTTGATTTACCAGCAGCCAGTGTGATATTTTCCCAAAATAAAGGAATGTCCTTTCCTCTGCTCAAAACCTCCCAAATCTTTCTGTATCTTTTGGACTAAAATCCAGTGTCACTGTCATGCCTTGCAAGAAATACACGCTCCCTATGATCTGCCCCTGCTACCTCCCATTGCCTTTGACACTCTTGTTTGGTACTTCTGCTCCAGCTGTAGAGATAACCCTTTAACTCCTAAAATACACCAAAAGCAATTCAGTCAAGCCCTTTACATGTGCCAGTGCATCTACCCACAGTTGCTTCCCAAATATCCACGTGACAGATTCTCTTACTTCAAGTTTCTGCTGAAAAATCACCTTCTCAGAGAGAGCTTCTGTGACTCTCTTTTCTCCTAGAGACCCCCATTCCTCTCTATCTTTTTACTCTGTTTTAGTTTTCTCCTTGGTACTAACCGCCTTCTAGTATGCTATAGGTTTTACGTTCGCTTGTTTTAATGCCTGTCCCTGTTGTCTAGAATGTAGGCTCTGTGATAGAAGGGTCTTTGTATCCCTGTCTGCTGTAATTCTAGTGCCTACAAAAATATAGAAAATATATCCAATTAATATCTGATGAATGAATGAATGGATTCTGTCTTATCAAACAGCATGGACAATGTGTATGCCTTTTGGGGAAAATAATTTACATGTAGTAGACGTCATTCTTAGGAATCTATTTTCTACTCGATAATTCTCAATTATATTAAGACTCAGAGTTATATGGTAGTAGTGGTTTGACAGATGCAGTAATCAGAAATCATTAACCCATGAATATGTACATTTAAAAAACTGGCAACAAGTTAAAGCATAACTCTTGACCGCAAATAATGATTTCTACCTAACTTCTGCTCTCTTTACATATAGGTAGAGTATTTCACCCTTATCATTAGAGTTTGTATCGTTGTTAACAATTTACATGTTGAAGCTTGGAAAAGTCAAAATCATTTGAAAAAAATTTAAGTTGATAACTGGAAGAATCAAAGATCATTTATAGTGATCTTCCTAGAGGGTTTGTCATGTCAGATAATTTTCAGTGATAGAAAACTGTACGCCATGAAGCTATCCATTTTTGTTTTGGCTAAATTTTCCTCATGTTAAATGAATCTACACACAGACAAAAGAATGAACTAAAGAGATATAGAAGAATGAAAAAAAATGCTGCAGAAAATGAAACTTTTCTACTGGAACATTCCAATCTTTCAAGTTGAATTGTACCTAGAATTAGATATTTATCTGAAATCTGGGCATGATGATGTGTACCTGTAGTACTAGGGAGGCTGATGCAGGAGGATTGCTTAAGCCCAGGTGTTTGAGGCTGCATTGAGCTATGATCATGCCACTGCACTCCAGCCTGGGCAACACAGTGAGACCCAATGTCTTAAAAATACACATTTATCTGATTCCCAGAAAATTAGGATGAGCAATACTACCTTATTTTATGGAGGAACACCCATATTCTATTCTATTGGCTATTTGATATTTAACAGAGGATGTACTGGTTGATACTGCTGTGTAATAAACCACTCCAAAATATAGTGGCTTAAAACAACTCCATTTCTTATTTCTCACAAGATGCCTATGGATCAGCTTGTTGGTTCTACTGTTATGGGCTGGACCCTGCTGATCTCAGCTGAGCTTCTGAATGTGTAAGCGGTTATCTGGTGGACTGGCTGGGAGCTGGCTAGGCAACAATAACTTCTGGTGCAAAAAAAAAAAAATCCTTCATGTGTCTTGTATATATCTGCAGAAGACCAGCAGCATATATTTTCTTGGCTGTAGCAAGGGTTCAAGAAAGGAAGCAGTAAGCAGTTTTTTTTTTAAGGTTTGTTTGTTTGTTTGTTTTTTGCTTCAAGTTTGCTGCTGTCCTCTTTTGCCATATTATTGAGCCTGGAGTCTGAGTGGGAGAGGACTGCAGAGGTACTGGGCAGAAGGAAACCATTGATTGAGGCCATTACTGCAATCGACCCACCACCAATAAAAAGCATGGTGGAGAGGGCTTGACACAGACACAAAACATAAAGGAAGTGGTGAAAGGAAGGAAAGAGATGGAGAAAAAAATAAAAATGAAAGATGGCTGGGCAAGGGAAGAAGAGATGGGGAAGAGAGATAGAAAAGTTGGAATGCGGCCAGGTGCAGTAGCTCACACCTGTAATCCCAGCAATTTGAGAGGCTGAAGTGGGCGGATCACCTGAGGTCAGGAGTTCAAGACCATCCTGACCAATATGGAGAAACCGCGTCTCTATGAAAAATACAAAGTTAGCTGGGCACAGTGTCACATGCCTGTAATCTCAGCTACTCAGGAGGCTGAAGCAGGAGAATCGCTTGAACCCAGGAGGTGGTGAGCCGAGAGTGCGCCATGTCACTCCAGCCTGGGCAACAAGAGTGAAAGAAGAAAGAAAGGAAGGAAGGAAGGGAAGGGGAGGGGAGGGGAGGGGAGGGGAGGGAAGGGGGGAAGGAAGGAGGGAAGGAAGGAAGGAGGGAAGGAAGGAAGGAGGGANAGGGAAGGGGGGAAGGAAGGAGGGAAGGAAGGAAGGAGGGAAGGAAGGAAGGAGGGAAGGAAGGAAGGAGGGAAGGAAGGAGGGAAGGAAAGGGAAGGAAAGGAAGGAAGAAGAAAAGGGAAGGAGGGAAGGAGGGAAAGAAGAAAGGAAGGGAAGGTGGAATGCATAATCTGAAGAGAGGAGAATGCTTCTGGGAGGGCTGCAGGAACCAAGACATGTGACTTAAAAAACAAGCTCTGAAATAAACATGTACTATGCATAATGATATAATAGGATTTTCCAACTGATAGCAGTATAAACTCAAGTACTGCTGTGGGTTTGGGAAAAGAAGACATACAATAAATTACCACAGAATTATCTGGTAAAGACTTTTGCAACTTGCAGAGGAAAACTGAACTCATAGATGTTGGAGAAGGGGGTCAAATGACAAATGACAGGAACAGTGGCATTTATATGATGGTAATAATAGATGCTTGCTTCTGTTAATAGATGCTGCTTAAAAATGAGATGATCATGTCTTATTAGGATACAAAAATATATAAGTGAATTGGAATTTTTCCCTATGCTTTTCCATCTTCTTGTATGTTTTAACTGTAAGTCTGTCTTAAATATAAATTACTTTCATATTAGAGTCCCCAGTGTAAGACTGGGAAACAGTATAATGCTCAATAAGAAAGGGGATTTCACATATTGATACTGAATTTAGATTAGTAAATCAGTAAATAAAGTATATCAGCCGGACGCAGTAGCTTACAGCTGCAATCCAGCACTTTGGGAGGCAGAGGTGGGTGGATCACTTGAGGCCAGAAGTTCCAGACCAGCCTCACCAACATGGTGAAACCCCATCTCCACTAAAAATACAAAAAAAAAATCTAGCTGGGTGTGGTGACGCACACCTGTAATCCCAGCTATTTGGGAGACTGAGGCATGAGAATAGCTTGAACCCGGGAGGCAGAGGTTACACTCCAGCCTGGGAGATGGAGTGAGACTGTCTCAAAAATAAAAAATAAAGTACATCAGACTGGGATATAAATCTTGATTTTGTTTTGCTTGTTTTGTGTGTTTTTGTTATCCAAATACCAGAAGACTAATTTATATTGGTAAATAATTGAGCATAGTGACACAAATTGGTTAAGAATTGAGCACACTGACACAAAATTTGCAAACACTTTAACGTTGTTTAAGAGAGACCTGAAATAGTACATTAAGGGAAAATGTCCTCTTCTATTTACTTGTTTCAAGGTAATTCCACAAATTCCAAAAGCAATGAACTTTTTTCTTAATTTGTCCGTTTGAACAAAATAGCCCTTTTCACAGTTTCATGATGTCTTGGTCAAAAATAAGTCACAGAGTTATTATAATATATTATATTATATTATATATTCTCTCCAACTTATTATATATTCTGTCCAACTTATCCCCTTCTTATTGTTATGCTGTTTATTATGGCTTCTACAGCAATATCTGATCTAACATATTATTTGATGAATTACTCACAGATGGCCCAAAATCTGCTTATTCTGCCTAAAGACATTTTTGCTGTATTTAATTTACTCTTTTCTTTTACTTTCCTGTTTCTTTATTTATTGAAGATGGTTTCATTCCCATTTTTGTTTCTATAAAACTGATAATAAAGAGAGTAATCATATCTCCAATGAATCTTTTCTGAATCAGGAAAAATGGACCCCAAGAGTTCATGTCATTTATAACTCTCATATTATTTTTCATATATTCTCAATGTATCATATTTTTTTAACTGTAAATATTAGAAATGTCTATCGTATTCAGATCTTGGTTTCATTGAGATTCAAATACAAGAACTGTCACACTGAGATGACCATAAGAGCTTAGAAGTCTTTCATAGTAGTTTCAAACAAAATGGTGAAATGATTGCCAAATTTAATTAGCTATTAATCAATGATGATATTGTCAAATGTATATTTAACAGTGCATTTATTTGTTTTTCTCTAGGTCTTATATTTATAAGACTGCTTATAAACAAGGATTTTCTAAAATTGTATAAAAACAAATATACAATGAAGGTTTTTTTGGAAAACAAAGAGTAGGAGGAGAATCTCTGTTTCCAAAATTATAGCCAGCACTAAATGCATTCATGATGTGCCTATACGTGTAATAAGTTTGCAGCATCTAGCATCAATTATATTCTCTGATAATCTATTACTTTCAACATCAAGTTGCCATCTTTAGAACCAGGAACTATCTGTCTCTTCTATTCATTCAATAGCACTAAACCGATGTAATTTTTTGGTTTTTTATGTCCCTCTTTTCTAATACTTTTGCCTCCCTCTCTAGTCTTTTATCTCCTTCCTGTGGTTTTGTCCTTGAAACAAGAGGATCCTACTACCTTTCGTCCCTGTATGAAATTCAGATCTAACATGTAGCAATCTGCTTTTTTTTTTTTTTTTCCAGATTCCTGTCTTGGTCACACAGATAAGTTCAACCAATCATCCAGTGAAAGTCGGACTGTCTGATGCATTTGTCGTTGTCCACAGGATCCAACAAATTCCCAGTACGTAGAAGAAGGGCAGTCACAATGAGTGAGCCTCTGTGGGGGTAAATTTAAAGGAGATTGGTCTCAGGCAGATGTACCTGAAGAATAAAGATGGCTAATTAATTAGCCAATTGATGCTTGTTAATTCTGTGGTTTGGTTTATAACTCCTATTGGGTTATCTCTGTCGCCCTTGAACTGACTCAGGTAAAGAGAAATTAAATAGCCAAGCCAAGAATGTGTAATTTTGGATTCTTTTTCTTGTTTCTTTTTCCTGTCTTCTGATTTGGGGTCTTACTCTGTCACCCAGGCTGGAGTGCAGTGGTGCAATCACAACTCACTGCAGCCTTGACCTCCCAAGCTCAAATGATTCTCCAGCCTCAACATCTTGAGTAGCTTTGACCACAGACATGTGCCACCATCCTCGGCTGTTTATTGTTATTGTTATTATTATTATTTGAAGAAATGAGATCTTGCTATGTTGCCCAGGTTGGTCTTGAACTCCCGAGCTCAAGTGGTCCTACTGCCTCAGCCTCCCAAAGTGCTGAGATTACATATGTGAGCCATTGTGCCCAGCCAGATTATTGGTGATAGTTGGCTTGGCTAAGCAGATATAGTTCTTTTATTAATAAGAATGACATAAACAGTGACAGATTATTGGATTGATAGACATATGACTTTTATGTATGTTTATCTTAAGTTTCTGAGCAAAACCACAGCTTTGTGCTATCTTATATTTAATGTATTTGTGTAGAACTGTTTGGGAGTCTAGAGGAAGATGCAAGAAAAAGTACAAATTAAATTTTTTTAAAAGTACAAAGTAAATAAAAATCTGGATGGAGTTATACTTACCACCAGAGAAAATATATATTTTCTTTAAATTATGGTTGCCTATCTAGTCTAGTTTACATTTTATGGAATAAAAAGGGATGTGTTACTTTGGATAACTGTTTGTTATATCAGAAACTAAAATGCTAACTGAATTAGCCATTCTGACCCTATAAATAGGCATCTGTTGAAAGCTTCTGGTTTTTGAATCTCCTTCACTCCAAGAACAGTCCTGAGAGATGCTTTGGTGTGGTAGTAAGCGAAGTTGGGGTGGGAGTGTTTGTGTCCTACGTGTTCTTATTTAAGGAAAGGGGAGATAATAAAATATATCTCAAGATGAGATCATTTTTTCTCTTTTGTTCAAAGTTCTTTTTCTTCTTTTATTTGATTACAGTGGTAGATAATTTATCACATGCTCATATTCTTTGGTTGTGACTTGAGGTGATTGTAGTTAATGATGCCAGCTCTCAAATATAGACAGCAACTGGAGTGGCAGCTATACTTTTTAAAGCAACGGATCAGCAGAAACATTATAGGGGTTATCTTACCACTGTGAGATATCTTAGAACTGAATGCCTATCTTACAACTAAATGGCATTGATACATGGTGGTTCTGCTTGGTGAAGAACATGGAGTTTCTCCTTGTTAGCTGAGAATTTGTGGGAGGCGATATTCAAGGGAATTGTTAAATCAAAGCAGGTTTTCCAGAAACTAAATTGTTCTGTGAACAAAGCAAGGATACATGAGTATGTGTAGGCAACATAAAGGCATCCTGACAGAGCTCTTAAATAAGAGGCCGAGCCCTGGGACAGCTAAAGTTGGTTTCTGTCTGAGGACGGCCGTTCTCACATTCTTTCTTTCGGAGTTGTTAAATCAAGTATGGTTTGAGTCAATTATTGCACAAGCAAAAAGAAACACTAGTTTTAGTTTATTTGTTGGTTCTTTTTTTTTTTTTTTAATTGCCAAAAAGAAATTATTTGCAGCTTACTCAGCAGGGCTTTTAGTCCATATTGTTCTGATGTATTATTGCTTAAAAAAAAACACCAACCAAAATACCAAAAATTTTTCTTACAAATGTATTTTAATATGCAAGTATTATGTTGGTATATTCCCAATGTTAAAATTGTCCTTAGATATCAGGGCCCTAAAGTGTAATTTTGCATCCCTTGTTAGGCTGTCAAAGGATAACTATTATGTATTGGCGGAAAATATTTTCAAATACAAATCTCATTTAATAAATTGGCAAAATTTGTATGAATTTTCAGACCAGATTATGTCTAAGGTTTGGGACTCAGCAGTTATCCAAAAGAACTTAATTCAAACTTAGAGTTCACAGAAAAATGTCCCTCAAACAATTTGCATACTGAAAAGCAGTCACATTTTCTGTTAACCTTACTGTTCCATGCTGAGAAAATTAGCCAAGAAGGAATGAAAGATTTGGGTCTCTAGTTCTGCCATTGTTGCTGTTAGATGGGACCATATTTATGCAAGAAAATTGGAATCAATATGTTCTACTTAAAAATCATTTGGGAACAAAAAACTTTATCTCCTTGAAAGTCCCTCCCACATTTGTAAAGTATAACTGTGTCTGTTACATGAGCTTCTGTATAACGAGAGATATATAGTTGCATTGTATTCTCAGCTAACAAAAAGCGCATCTTTATGCCAGAGATTAGGATAACTCAAGATTAGCACAACGCAGGTTATACAAGTACAGTTCTTTTGTGAGAAATAAGTTGATTCCTACAGACCTATGTTACATATTCAGCAATCAGAGTTTAGACCGATATAAGTCCTTTTCAAAATTCAGTTCCCTTATTTAGCAACACTCACTATTAGGAATTGTCTTTGTGGGGAATTTAAATACTTTGCCTCTGTTAACATTGTTCCCCCCACCAAGTGGATTTAGGGAACAACTGATTATTACCCGAGTAGTGAGTAGTTTCATTTCTTCTGCATTGCAAGGTGTGTTACATAGAACCCTGTTCTCATAAGATCAATTTTCTATTCTGTTAATCATTTTGGTTACACAGGTTATATTACCTAAACCTCTGGCTTCATGTAGCCATGGGAACATGGGAATGTGAGCTAAAGCCTGGAAAAGAGTATTTCCCAGTAGATCATCATTACTATACCATTCTTATCAGATTTGGTGAAGGTTTGGTAAAGCATTCAAAATGCTATAAAGCAATTTTAATTTATTTATTATTAAAATTTCTCCCCATTCATTCTTCCTCACAACAAAACACTTGCTTTTCAGTTTTTAAAGACCCCCAAATAGTAAATAATTTCAATGTAAATTTCAAGTGTAATTAATTAAAGCAGCTTTATTTTCTTTCATAAAAGACCAGGTGATCTGATAGTTTCAATATGAAAGGGAATTCAGGCATTATTAGTAAATTGATAAATCCCTCTGAGTTTACAAGAGAAATACCTTTGCCCCCTCAAAATGAGAGGGAAAGGTCTGTGGTAAAACTAAGGCTTATATTTAAAAAGGTGGAAATTAAAAGTAAAGAAACTATAAGAAATATTGTCATTTGATTATTGGTCATGAAACGTTAAACTTTTATTTAATTTCTGTAACATTCTTTCTATATAAAATGAGCATCTTAGTACCTAAAATGCCATGTATACACAGCATGCATTACCTAGCAGAGAGTAGATAGTATACTTGTATTTAAAGTTACTGTTTTTTCCATAATCATTATCACCTTTAAAAACAGCCATACTAACTTAGATGTCACTGCCAAGTCTGGGTGCCCATCAGAGTGGAACCACAGGAGATTCCCACTAAGAAACACAGTGACAGTGTCTCTCTGGAACTTCAGTGCTTTCTGACTGTGTGGTTGTGTGTTGCTTTCTGTCTCTTTATAAGACTTGAGTCTGCCTGTCTGTCCATCTGTATGTCTCTAAATCACTGTTTTTCATAAAATGTATTTGTAAAACTTTAGAAACAGAAAGAACCATAGAGATCAGCTAATTCAATATCCACAGGTACAGCTATGAAAAACAGGTCTAAGTACAGGACTGACTTTGGTTGTTCCTTTCAGAAATACGAATGTAAAAATATACTTATTATGATTAGAAGCATAGCACATTATAATTCTGAGTAATTTGTAAATTGACAGGAACCCCAAGGAGGAAAATTTAAATTACCTAGAAATCTGCTACAGAGAAATCGCAATAAATGTTTTCACGTATCTGTATCCAACTATTTATTTGTAATATTCACATATATGAACATACACACACATTAAGAAAATTGGCATTATGCTGTAAATAATTCTGCCCCCTGTTTTCACCTTCATATATAAAACATATTTTACATTGTTAAATATCTGTCCAAAATGTCATTAATAGCTATAACAAATTTCTTTGTTTCATAATTTATGTAACCTGTCACTAAAGAGGTTGGTTACATAGTTTGCATCTCATATTATCAGTAAAATGGTGCTAAATATCCTTGTTTTTACATTTTTGCATGTATCTGATTCTGAAAAAGTGAATTTGTAGATGCTGAATGTTAATATTGTTTTGAATGTATTTTGACACATTGCTTCCATCAAGGTTGAACCAGTGTACTACCCATCGTTATGTTAGAAATATCCCATTTCCCAAAGTGCTTTCTAATATTCATTCTTAACTCTGCAAATTTGATAAGCACAAAATAGTATTTCATTGTTGCTCTAATTGTCTTTCAATTACCAGAAAGTTTTAACACTGTCGTATATTCCTATGTCATTTGTAATTTCCACAAGTTCTTGGTAAATAGCTCTATTAAGTAATTCTTTCTCAGCCTCAGCTTATGTCCTTCCACATCCTTACACAACATGCAGAGGTCTTCCTGAATACACGCGCAATTCTCACTAGTGCCACTTGCACTAGTTTGTTTCTCTCTCCTGCAATGTAACACTTTGAATTTCAATCATAATCTCTGGGGTGCTGACTTACCCATTGGGCCTCACTGTTTCTCTACCTTCCGAGTTTAATGAGTCTAATCTTCCCAGCAAGAAACTTGGAAAATCCACTCATGCCATGTGGTTCTTTAATCTGGAAAAGATAAGGCCATGCCATTTAAGTGAAGAGAAAGTTACGTTAACACACAAATGCAGGGCCTTGTACCAATCCGGAAAGCAGCTGACCTCACTTAAAATGCTTCTACTCCAAGTTATGACAGTGACTATGTCTGAATCCCTTAGAATATTCCTTTATTTTTCTCACTCACAGTATATTATTTGGTACTTTCTTAAGGTCAAGCCTCTTTGTATCAGTATCTGCTGTTTTAAACGTATTGACATGGTTTGTGCTACAATGCACCTTTGCTTTGCTGTTTATTATTCATAGCTCCATAAGAAACATTAAACATTTTCAGAAATAAAACTGACAACTAGTAGAGCAAATATATTTTAAAAATACTACAAAGAGGGTCATTGAATTCTTTGAGGAACAATTATAGGTATACATTTTGCTGTATGTGGTCTTTTGATAAGCTTACAGACCAGGCACCACTTTTTTTCTTTTTCTAGATGGAGTCTAACTCTTTGGCCCAGGCTGGAGTGCAGTGGCTAGATCTTGGCTCACTGCAACCTCCGCCTCCTAGGTTCAAGCGCTTCTCCTGCCTCAGTCTCCCAAGTAGCTGGGATTACAGGTGCATCCACCACGCCCAGCTAATTTTTGTATTTTTAGTAGAGACAGCGTTTCACTATGTTGGCCAGGATGATCTTGAACTCCAGACCTCAAGTGATCCACCTGCTTCAGCCTCCCGTAGTGCTGGAATTACTGGTGTGAGCCACCATGCCCGACCCAGGCAGCAATTTTTTAATATTACTTTTAGACAGTGAATAAAATAACCTTAACAAACAAAAACACAGCTTTGCCCATGAAATATACAAACTATCTTAAGCTTTAATTAAAAATAATAATAATAGCATAGACCAGTATGCTATTCAGAACTTCCTGTGCTAATGGAAATGCTGTGAACCTGAATCATATCACGCGATCTCACTAGTCACATGTGGCTACTACGAACTTGCAGTATGACTAGTGAGCCTGAGCAATTGTATTTTTAATTGAATTTAATTCATTAATTTTATGTTAAATAGCCATATATGCCTAGTGGCTATCATGTTGGATAGGGTAACCATAGACCATATCCACATATTTAAATAAAATATTAAATGCCAAGTATAATACTTACAGAAACATTGTTTTTATTTCTTCTTTGCTTAGGATAAAGGTCTTAGAATATTAGTTATGATTAAATAATAAATTTTCAAATATAAGTGTATTTATTAAATAACAACATTTCAAACATAATCATTATAACTGATTTTTCCCATAGAAAACAATTTGCAATTTTGATTCAGTGGTAGGATACATTCACTATAATTATGTAGCAGCCATAATGAAAATATGTGGTCAAAACTTATAAAAAATATAAATAATCTTGAAAAAACTTGAACTTTTTTATTTTATAATATTTTCTAGAACCCAGTTCAAGCCCTTTCAGAGGAACTGGGCCTCATTTGTTATTTTCAGAGTTGTAGTCTTCTCATTCACTTAAAAAACAGATCAATCGACAGATCTCCAGTAAATTGTGTCATCTTACCTTTGCTCACCTCAAAATGGAAAACCCTTCAAAATTATTCATTTTTCAGAAGATAAAATTGCTTCTGTGTATAGCACAATTTCATTAGGTGCTTATATTCTCAAGTATGCGCTAGCTCACCAAAGGCTCAACAAAAGCAGAAATAAATAGAAATCATGATGTTTTCTCATAAAATAACTATTCATGAAGCACTTCCAAGGTAGAGAGCATTGCATAAAATGATATTTTATTAGTTTAATGCATACCTTTCTAATGTAAGCTAGTTGACTGACCCTGACTTGATTTTTAAAGACAAGCAAAATTCTAAAAATTTTCTGGACATAGAAATCACTGATTAATCAATTTTTACATATATGAGAATTTTTCTAAAATTGTTATGAACAAGAAAGGCTTTCTTCAGGGACTTGTGGTTAAATTCTTTATTTTATTTCATTTTCTTTATTAACATATAATCCTATACAATACTCTTAGAGAAAGTAAATTTTTAACAATTTAGAACTATGTCTAGCTGGGAGCAGTGGCTTGTGCATGTAATCCCAGCATTTTGGTCGGCCAAGGTGGGAGGATCACTTGAGCCCGCCAATTCCAGACCAGCCTGGAAGGAAGACATTGGAGACTGGGAAGGGTGAGAGCAGGGAGAGGGTTTGGGGATGAGAAATTAGTTATTGGGTACAGTGTACACTATTTGGGTGACAGGAGCGCCAAAAGCACAGACTTCACTACTACACAATATATCCATGTAACAAAACTGCACTTCTACCCCTTATGTTTATACAAATTTTAAAAAAGAAAGAAAGAAAAGGAAAAACATTTGCTTCAGAAGCTGCTTCTAAGGCCTTCATTTTGGGATATTGTTTTCTGAGCCTCAACACACCCAATTCAATTTAATGAAGTCACAGTCTCCTTTGTGAAAAGAAAAAGGAAAAAAAAAAGAGAGAGAGATGTAATGACTTGGCAAATACATATCACACCTTCTTCCCATAAGTCTCAGGAGCAGAGAGGCATGTCCCCCCTGCAAAAACACCAGGTTCAGGACAAGCGGCCCTCAGCAATGGAACCGTGGTATTGTCACAGGCCCTCAGCCCACCTGCCACACTGGCCCACTGTGACACTGCATGGACCATTTACTGTGCTGGTTCTGGTTCTCTTTTTGTTCCTTAATCATTTGTTTCTTTTACTGATGCATAATACTTTACATATGGGGACATGTGAGTATTTATTACCTCATAGACTATGTAATGATCGGGTCAGGGTATTTGAGGTATCCATCACCTTGAGTATTTATCAATTAATGTCTTAGGAACATGTCAAGTTCGGAGCAAAGTAATTCTCAAAGGAAGGCAGGAAATGCGGCTGGTTTAAGCCATTAGTAAAGTATACATGAGAGAAAAAGAAATTTGAAGGTTGTTTTAGGCCACATTTTTTATTTCCTTTATGCTTACTCAAGTAACTTAGGAACTCTGGCCATTTAAGTTCTACCAGTGTCCTGAAACTTTGCCAGCAATGAGGGAATGTTGACAGGACAATCTAAAAGGCTTAAATTAGCATTTCATGCTCAACTAAGGTTTATGTTTTATTGAATGCCTAATGACATTATTATTTCAGAGAATTAGAACTACAGAGAGAAATTTTTTAAATGATTCTGGCAAATGCATTTTTTATTTGTAGCTACTTTATTTAACAACTCCAACTAGCTAATTCTGCTAATGCATTGCACTTTTCTGAGGGAAGCTTGTAGCCGCTATAATAGTGTCAATTGTATCTCAAGAGTCTCTTTTTTCCTGAGTCTTCATGCTGGAAACGAATCTTGTGGTTATACGATACAGGCTATTTCCATTAAAGAGTATTAAATAAACGGTGTTTGTGCTGGACTGGATTTGAACCGGAAAAGAAATAAGATATAACCATATGGAGCCAGTCATTAAGCATTGGCAACACATAAATAGGGAAATGTTAGCAAATCATTCATTTGACAATTCAGACAAAATATTATAATACTTACACAGTATAAGAGTAAGGCAAGTTAGGCGATTTCTCATATAGTCTCTGTGTGAATGTTAAGCTTTCAAGGCAGGAAAATGAACTAGATCATGGCTAATCATGCCTCAAGGTACTCATTAGTCTGTGTTCACTTCAGCTAGAGTGGATATTGATCAAAGAAGATTCTTGGTGTTTCCATATGATCACATTGTCCCTCCTGCTGGTATTGATCAGGGTTTCTCAAACATGCAATATTTGCACTTTGCTACACATCACCGTAAGATTTCGATCACATTTTCTCTATGTTAATCTACTCAAATTTAATTTTTCTTAACTTTTAAAAGGCACTGATGGGTGAGTATTGATCTATTGAAGTTGAATCACCATCACTAAGACTGAACGTTTAATTCAACTTTATTTTGGCTTATTCTTGGAGAAGACCCATGAGTAAAATATATTTTTGGAATCATATGAAAGCTTCTAGCATTGGCAGGGGTAACCAGAATTCTAAGTACTTGTTTCTGACAGAAGTATCTCTGAAACACTACATAAATGAGCATTTGGAAGTCGTTGTTAATTGGCAGGTCATCGAACGAAAGTAATTGTCATTAATTTGGGTTTTGTTCAATTCATCTCCTCACAATATGTAGAGGTCTCTGAGCAGGTAATAGAACTAGCATAGCAAAAGAAGGTCACACTTTCTCTTTACTCCATATGCACGATCAATAACTCTCAGCAGCTTCTCAATCATTGTTAGTAGTTGAGAATTTCAAAGTGTAACATGAAATAAAAGGAATACTAGTATTTTAAGCACCAAGTAATATGACAGATTCTGTGCAAACTTTAGTGTGAAGACTCAAGAACCCCCATCCTAGTGATCTTATGGAAAGGCCACATTATTTATATATTTATAAGAACTTGATGCTTTAGCAAAATACATGGGAAAGCAATACATAGGAATGAATTCTATTTAGACACAGAGAGAAGATGAGCCATCTTTTTATTTGTTTTAAAAGCTAAAAAAAAAAAAAAGATGTGATTTATATACTTTGTGAAACCTTACTATGTACCGTGAAACCAGTATTTCCTCTGTTTTTTTTTTTTGTGAAGTCTACTTTTTAAAGAATGTATATGCATCTTTCAGTTACACCAAAATTTCACTGGATTAGAGTTCTTAACAGTGTTTTTCAATCTGATACGCCTGAGATATTTTCAGCCAGTGACCCAGAGGCACATCGAGTCACAAAAGGGTTTGCTTCGACCCTTTCCCCACCCCTTCTGCAATACAATTTCATGGTGAATAATTAGAAGTGGATAAAAAGATATGAGTAGAGAAAAGGAGAGATACTTGTAGAAGTAAACATTTGACAGCCACTGCAAATTCTTGGATGAGTAGGTATCTTCCTTTTCTGAACACTTCTACTAAAAGGTAACTCACTATCGTCTGGGCCACCACATTCCCTGCTCTATATTTTAGAGGAGGTCATCGTTGGGTCTAATGATTTCAATATAAATTTAACTTCCTCTAAGTGAAAAATGGAGAAGAATTACTAGAAGTTTGATTCCAGGATTGTAGTGTGATTTCAGTAGGTTTGGATCTATCGAGATAAGATTATTTAATGCAGCATATAACTTGTATGATCTGAGGTTGTTATATTAAAGTTAGACAAAAATTGTATCTAATATGTAATGAGCATTTACAATGTGAAAGGGACTGTCTAGCAATATTCCTATATTATCTCATTTTAATCCTCAAAGCAATGCAGTAATATAGGTGCTATTATCCCTATTTCATAGATGAGGAAACTGAGGCACAGAAAAGCTAGCAAAGGAGCCCAAGGTAACACAGATTCCTCACAGCACAACTGAGGTTTGAACCCAGACAGAATGTTCCAAAGCACATATTATTAACCACTATGACATTACTTCCCCAAATTGGATACTGTGATATTTTAAAAATAACTTATGGACAGGCTTAGTGGCTCACACCTGTAATCTCAACACTTCGGAAGACCAAAGTAGGAGGATTGTTTGAGCCCAGGAGTGGGCTCAGCCTGGGCAACATAGCAAGACCTTGTTTCTACCAAAAACAGTTTTAACAAATTAGCTAGGCATGGGGGTGCATGCCTGTAATCCCATCACTTTGGGAGGCCGAAGCAGGAGGATCACTTGAGTCCAGGAGTTGAAGACCAGCCTGGGCAACATAACCAGACGCTATTTTTACAAAAAATAAGAACAAAATTAAGTGGGTATGGTGGCAAATGCCTGTAGTCCCAGCTACCTGGGAGACTAAGGTGAGAGAATCGTTTGAGCCCAGGAGGTTCAGGTTGCATTGAGCCGTGATTACACCACTGACTGGGCAACAGAGGGTGACCCTGTCTCAAAAATAAAAATAAAAACAGTTTATAGCCTTACTAATTACTGATAGATGTGCTGTTATTCCAGAAATGCATTCTTATCACTACAGGCATTTCAGGAGTGGAATAAAATGTTGACAACATTATTTTTCCACTTACATTGACCAAACCCGGGCGAGCACATTAGTATAAGGCTTAAAAGGGGATTTTAAGTATATTTGAATGTTTTGTTCTGGTTTGATGTTAAAATATGTTTGCTTATATTTATTAGATTTTAAATGGTTAGAGTTCTTGTCAAAGTCTCCATCTGTCTTCTTCCTCAGGGACATTGATGGATTTGCTAATGATTTATAAACTACATTGTGCAATATACATGCTAATTAACCTTCTTGAAATATGATACTGTGTATTTAATATGTAGCAATCCTTATTTTTAAAGTGATTTAAGTTCCTTTCTTCCCTCCAGCTTTATGGAGATATAATTGACAAATAAAAATCATATGTATTTAAGATATACAGGGTGATGATTTGATATATTTATACATGCTGAAATGTTCCCCACAATCAAGCTAATTAACACATTCATCACTCACATAGTTATTTTGTGTGTGTGTGTGTGGTGAGAAGACTTAAAAATCTATTTTTATTGAATTTCATGCACAATGCAATATTATTAACTATGATCACCATGAAATATAAGAATGATTTAACTTATGTTTTACTTTTATTGAAGAAGTTTATTCTAAACTTTTAAAGAAATCACATTGTTATTCTCCATTAGCTTTATTTAGATTGTGAAACACTTTTACTCATTTCTCAATACTTCAGCTTTAGTATTGAAGAAATGGTATCATTTTACCTTCTTGATTTCATGAGTCAACATCTTTGAAAATATGTAAATCTATCCAAAAAATATTTAGTATAGTCTGAATGACAATGAGTTGAAGCCTTAATAAGCAAGTGAGAAATCTGAGACCCTAATCAACACTTCCGACTTCATTGATAAAAAGACTGCTGGTTACTTGGCATATGATTTTTATGTATTTTATAATCAGTCTTCTCACAGGATGAGGCTTAATTTTAAAACCACATTGGACCGTTTGTATATAATTCTATATCCATTATTAAAATGCTGTTGTTTTGTAAGCAGGGAAATGTTAAAAGTTGATTTTTTTCCCATTTTTTTTTCTAGATGTTCGAAGAAGAACGATTTATGAATACCACCGAGTAGAGCTACAAATGTCAAAAATTACCAACATTTCAGCTGTGGAGATGACCCCATTACCTAGTAAGTGAATATGTAAACCTAGGTGGAAAACAGGATTTGCAAACTTGATGGTCTGGTCTGATCTGTTCAATGGTTATAATAATCGTATTAAATAATTACCATTGTAATTGTGTTTGGCATGCATGGGCATTTTGATCCTGAGGATTGCGGGACAGTGATTTTTATTTTAGTTGAGTAATCTCTTTCCCCCCATGTTGCCTGTTAGTCTTTGTGAATCTGAATCCGTTCTTTCCTGTTTCCTAGCATGTCTCCAGTTTAACAGATGTGGCCCCTGTGTATCTTCTCAGATTGGCTTCAACTGCAGTTGGTGTAGTAAACTTCAAAGGTAAAAATATAATAATAAGAATAATAATAAAATTTAAAAAGATATTTTAAAAGATTAGAAATTTAAAAAAAATAACTTATGGACAGGCACAGTGGCTCACACCTGTAATCCCAGCACTTTGAGAGACCAAAGTAGGAGGATTGCTTGAGCCCAGGAGTTCAAGGTCAGCCTGGGCAACATAGTAAGACCCTGTTTCTACCAAAAAAGTTTTAACATATTAACTGGGCTTGCGGGGGTGCATGCCTGTAGTCTCAGCACTTTGGGAGGCCAAAGCAGGAGGATCACTTGAGCCTAGGAGTTGAAGATCAGCCTTGGCAATATAGCCAGACCCCATTTTTACAAAAAATTTTAAAAATCCCATTGAATTTGAAGTGGATGTCAACGGTGTAGCATATGTATGCATTAGCACTATTGTATGTATAAAATATGTAGATATCATGATCAAAATGAAAACAAAACTCATAAGTGGGGATTTTACTATTTTCCTTTAAGAGCTCAAAATGACTAAGAGCCTTTATATTTAATAAGGTCATTATCTGACATGTATTTATAATTCTCTGTGGGACTTAAAATACAGGATGATTATAACACAGTTGATGAGCCTATAAACCTACAGAAGCATGTTATGAGATATATTTTCATAGCAAGGGTAGTTTATAATAATCACATTAACATTCTTAGTAAATTCCTATGTAGCATCTCAAAGGTTATTAGTCGAGATCGGAGATATAATCTAATACAAATATAGAACATGTGGTTTTGACGTCACATTGTAATTAGCTAACTCTGAAACTTAAGCTACATAATTTACTGGTGTCAGAGGTTTACTGATTTTGACAAGTGGCAAAGATGGTTTTCCAGTTACTAGAGCTTTTCAGAGACTGAATAATCATTTGTTGGAAATACAGGATGAAGACTTGTAAATTTGTTTTGTTATTTACTCAACCATTTTGTGCATCAGTGATGTTCCGGGTACTGGGAACACAGCAGTAAACAATATTGACACGGTCCCTGTCCCCCGTGAAGTTTACAGTCCACCTTTCTCGCCTTCAGAGTCTATGAAAATTGTTTCCCCAGGCGGAAAACTGAATATTCATGCTGTTAATCCATGTATGTTATACCCGAGCTTTCGGTTGTATGAGCGACGTCTGTCTTACCATCTTCTTGCTATAGCATTTGCTGTAACGATAAAGACATGCTCCAGGAATACTTTAAAACTTATTGAAGAATGCAAAAATAAAATGCCGATATTTCGATCACAAGCTTTGGGAAATATTTTTAACTCACTAACTTTATAGCAACTACTGCAGTATTATGGCTAGAACAATATTATTTATGATAACTTCTGTTTTGTTTTCAATTTAACGGGGTGTTCTAGTAATTTCCTTTGTGAAATGAATTCCAAATAATAAAAAAGCAAGCAGGCAGTTTGCATTTTTAAAAGGAGATTTTTAAGTTAGTTATATATCTAAAGTAGGAGGAACTGCTATAAAAGCAAGGGTTTATGGTTATTTATATTGATATTTTACTAAGTTTTCCATAAAGATTATATGCATATCAGAAGTTATTCAAAATCTGTTTAGATACCGACATAAGGGAACCTAAAGAGATGGCATTTTAATATGTATATTTAAGGAAATCTGATCTCAGAATTGGAAAATGTCCAAAGGAATTATATAGGAGGCACTGGTTTGAGCTGCATACCTACTTCAGATCCATTTCAGTGATCACCTCATCCAAGTCTGCGTGAGGTGCCTATCAGCTGTTTTTCTTCATCCTGGGCAAACCGCCATCATTAGCATTTTGTGTAGGGCCTGCTAATGCTTGTTCATTTGTCTGTCTTCTTTGCTAGGCTCTAAGTTTATTAAAGGCAGAGACCATATCCAATTTGTCTTTATATCTCCGGAGCCTAAGAACATACCTGGGACAGCAGGAAAAAAAAAAAAAAAAAAAGGATGAACAAATGAATAATGATTAGCTTCCAAACGAAGGAATCATACTAAAATTTGTCTAGCACAAACGTTTCCCAAGATGAGGGACTTTCAATGCTAAAACCAGGAAAGTCCAGAAAAAAAAACAAAGGCCATTTGACCACCCTAACCAGAAGACAATTAGGAGAATTTTTGACTTAAATCGTGTTATGGTAAATGGAGGTTTTGAAGGTTCATCTAGAAATCTGCTTACCACTGATCATTTCATCTTTTAATGTAATTTTTGATGAAATATATGTTTAGACTTCCAAACAAGCAATTTTGACAATCAAAACATATCTGCGAGTTGGAATCTGCCTCTACTGTTAATACTTTCAGTTTATTGAGAGATGTCTCTGCCAGACATTAAGCCAAGGAATTTTCAAATATCACACTTAACATTTTCAGAGCAAAGGAAACTGAAATTTTGAGGAGCTCAGCTACGTGTACAGGGTCTCATAGCTCTTAAGTGATAAGTTTGGAATCATCTTTGTGATGCCCAGCTTTTGGTCTTGTTTTTTCTTTTTTTTTTTTTCCCTTTTTTTATTTTTTAATTTATTTATTATTATTATACTTTAAGTTGTAGGGTACATGTGCATAACGTGCAGGTTTGTTACATATGTATACTTGTGCCATGTTGGTCTGCTGCACCCATCAACTCGTCATTTACATCAGGTATAACTCCCAATGCAATCCCTCCCCCCTCCCCCCTCCCCATGATAGGCCCCGGTGTGTGACGTTCCCCTTCCTGAGTCCAAGTGATCTCATTGTTCAGTTCCCACCTATGAGTGAGAACATGCGGTGTTTGGTTTTCTGTTCTTGTGATAGTTTGCTAAGAATGATGGATTCCAGCTGCATCCATGTCCCTACAAAGGACACAAACTCATCCTTTTTTATGGCTGCATAGTATTCCATGGTGTATATATGCCACATTTTCTTAATCCAGTCTGTCACTGATGGACATTTGGGTTGATTCCAAGTCTTTGCTATTGTGAATAGTGCTGCAATAAACATACGTGTGCATGTGTCTTTATAGCAGCATAATTTATAATCCTTTGGGTATATCCCCAGTAATGGGATGGCTGGGTCATATGGTACATCTAGTTCTAGATCCTTGAGGAATCGCCATACTGTTTTCCATAATGGTTGAACTAGTTTACAATCCCACCAACAGTGTAAAAGTGTTCCTATTTCTCCACATCCTCTCCAGCACCTGTTGTTTCCTGACTTTTGAATGATCGCCATTCTAACTGGTGTGAGATGGTATCTCATTGTGGTTTTGATTTGCATTTCTCTGATGGCCAGTGATGATGAGCATTTTTTCATGTGTTTGTTGGCTGTATGAATGTCTTCTTTTGAGAAATGTCTATTCATATCCTTTACCCACTTTTTGATGGGGTTGTTTGTTTTTTTCTTGTAAATTTGTTGGAGTTCTTTGTAGGTTCTGGATATTAGCCCTTTGTCAGATGAGTAGATTGCAAAAATTTTCTCCCATTCTGTAGGTTGCCTGTTCACTCTGATGGTAGTTTCTTTTGCTGTGCAGAAGCTCTTTAGTTTAATGAGATCCCATTTGTCAATTTTGGCTTTTGCTGCCGTTGCTTTTGGTGTTTTAGACATGAAGTCTTTGCCCATGCCTATGTCCTGAATGGTACTACCTAGATTTTCCTCTAGGATTTTTATGGTATTAGGTCTAACATTTAAGTCTCTAATCCATCTTGAATTAATTTTCGTATAAGGAGTAAGGAAAGGATCCAGTTTCAGCTTTCTACTTATGGCTAGCCAATTTTCCCAGCACCATTTATTAAATAGGGAATCCTTTCCCCATTTCTTGTTTCTCTCAGGTTTGTCAAAGATCAGATGGCTGTAGATGTGTGGTATTATTTCTGAGGACTCTGTTCTGTTCCATTGGTCTATATCTCTGTTTTGGTACCAGTACCATGCTGTTTTGGTTACTGTAGCCTTGTAGTATAGTTTGAAGTCAGGTAGCGTGATGCCTCCAGCTTTGTTCTTTTGACTTAGGATTGTCTTGGAGATGCGGGCTCTTTTTTGGTTCCATATGAACTTTAAAGCAGTTTTTTCCAATTCTGTGAAGAAACTCATTGGTAGCTTGATGGGGATGGCATTGAATCTATAAATTACCTTGGGCAGTATGGCCATTTTCACGATATTGATTCTTCCTATCCATGAGCATGGTATGTTCTTCCATTTGTTTGTGTCCTCTTTTATTTCACTGAGCAGTGGTTTGTAGTTCTCCTTGAAGAGGTCCTTTACATCCCTTGTAAGTTGGATTCCTAGGTATTTGATTCTCTTTGAAGCAATTATGAATGGAAGTTCATTCCTGATTTGGCTCTCTGTTTGTCTGTTACTGGTGTATAAGAATGCTTGTGATTTTTGCACATTAATTTTGTATCCTGAGACTTTGCTGAAGTTGCTTATCAGCTTAAGGAGATTTTGGGCTGAGACAATGGGGTTTTCTAAATATACAATCATGTCATCTGCAAAGAGGGACAATTTGACTTCTTCTTTTCCTAACTGAATACCCTTGATTTCTTTCTCTTGCCTGATTGCCCTAGCCAGAACTTCCAACACTATGTTGAATAGGAGTGGTGAGAGAGGGCATCCCTGTCTTGTGCCAGTTTTCAAAGGGAATTTTTCCAGTTTTTGCCCATTCAGTATGATATTGGCTGTGGGTTTGTCATAAATAGCTCTTATTATTTTGAGGTACGTTCCATCAATACCGAATTTATTGAGCGTTTTTAGCATGAAGGGCTGTTGAATTTTGTCAAAAGCCTTTTCTGCATCTATTGAAATAATCATGTGGTTCTTGTCTTTGGTTCTGTTTATATGCTGGATTATGTTTATTGATTTGCGAATGTTGAACCAGCCTTGCATCCCAGGGATGAAGCCCACTTGATCATGGTGGATAAGCTTTTTGATGTGTTGTTGAATCCGGTTTGCCAGTATTTTATTGAGGATTTTTGCATCGATGTTCCTCAGGGATATTGGTCTAAAATTCTCTTTTTTTGTTGTGTCTCTGCCAGGCTTTGGTATCAGGATGATGTTGGCCTCATCAAATGAGTTAGGGAGGATTCCCTCTTTTTCTAGTGATTGGAATAGTTTCAGAAGGAATGGTACCAACTCCTCCTTATACCTCTGGTAGAATTCAGCTGTGAATCCATCTGGTCCTGGACTTTTTTTGGTTGGTAGGCTATTAATTATTGCCTCAATTTCAGAGCCTACTATTGGTCTATTCAGGGATTCAACTTCTTCCTGGTTTAGTCTTGGAAGAGTGTAAGTGTCCAGGAAATTATCCATTTCTTCTAGGTTTTCCAGTTTATTTGCATAGAGGTGTTTATAGTATTCTCTGATGGTAGTTTGTATTTCTGTGGGGTCGGTGGTGATATCCCCTTTATCATTTTTAATTGCGTCGATTTGATTCTTCTCTCTTTTCTTCTTTATTAGTCTTGCTAGTGGTCTGTCAATTTTGTTGATCTTTTCAAAAAACCAACTCCTGGATTCATTGATTTTTTGGAGGGTTTTTTGTGTCTCTATCTCCTTCAGTTCTGCTCTGATCTTAGTTATTTCTTGCCTTCTGCTAGCTTTGGAATGTGTTTGCTCTTGCTTCTCTAGTTCTTTTAATTGCGATTTTAGAGTGTCAATTTTTGATCTTTCCTGCTTTCTCTTGTGGGCATTTAGTGCTATAAATTTCCCTCTACACACTGCTTTAAATGTGTCCCAGAGATTCTGGTATGTTGTATCTTTGTTCTCATTGGTTTCAAAGAACATCTTTATTTCTGCCTTCATTTCATTATGTACCCAGTAGTCATTCAGGAGCAGGTTGTTCAGTTTCCATGTAGTTGAGCGGTTTTGATTGAGTTTCTTAGTCCTGAGTTCTAGTTTGATTGCACTGTGGTCTGAGAGACAGTTTGTTATAATTTCTGTTCTTGTACATTTGCTGAGGAGTGCTTTACTTCCAATTATATGGTCAATTTTGGAGTAAGTACGATGTGGTGCTGAGAAGAATGTATATTCTGTTGATTTGGGGTGGAGAGTTCTATAGATGTCTATTAGGTCTGCTTGCTGCAGAGATGAGTTCAATTCCTGGATATCCTTGTTCACTTTCTGTCTTGTTGATCTGTCTAATGTTGACAGTGGAGTGTTGAAGTCTCCCATTATTATTGTATGGGAGTCTAGTCTCTTTGTAAGTCTCTAAGGACTTGCTTTATGAATCTGGGTGCTCCTGTATTGGGTGCATATATATTTAGGAGAGTTAGCTCTTCCTGTTGAATTGATCCCTTTACCATTATGTAATGGCCTTCTTTGTCTCTTTTGATCTTTGATGGTTTAAAGTCTGTTTTATCAGAGACTAGTATTGCAACCCCTGCTTTTTTTTGTTCTCCATTTGCTTGGTAAATCTTCCTCCATCCCTTTATTTTGAGCCTATGTATGTCTCTGCATGTAAGATGGGTCTCCTGAATACAGCAGACTGATGGGTCTTGACTCTTTATCCAGTTTGCCAGTCTGTGTCTTTTCATTGGAGCATTTAGTCCATTTACATTTAAGGTTAAGATTGTTATGTGTGAACTTGATCCTGCCATTATGATATTAACTGGTTATTTTGCTCGTTAGTTGATGCAGTTTCTTCCTAGCCTCGATGGTCTTTACATTTTGGCATGTTTTTGCAATGGCTGGTACCGGTTGTTCCTTTCCATGTTGAGTGCTTCCTTCAGGGTCTCTTGTAAGGCAGGCCTAGTGGTGACAAAATCTCTAAGCATTTGCTTATCTGTAAAGGATTTTATTTCTCCTTCACTTATGAAACTTAGTTTGGCTGGATATGAAATTCTGGGTTTAAAATTCTTTTCTTTAAGAATGTTGAATATTGGCCCCCACTCTCTTCTGGCTTGTAGAGTTTCTGCCGAGAGATCTGCTGTGAGTCTGATGGGCTTCCCTTTGTGGGTAACCCGACCTTTCTCTCTGGCTGCCCTTAAGATTTTTTCCTTCATTTCAACTTTGGTGAATCTGGCAATTATGTGTCTTGGAGTTGCTCTTCTCGAGGAGTATCTTTGTGGCGTTCTCTGTATTTCCTGGATTTGAATGTTGGCCTGCCCTACTAGGTTGGGGAAGTTCTCCTGGATGATATCCTGAAGAGTGTTTTCCAACTTGGTTCCATTTTCTCCCTCACTTTCAGGCACCCCAATCAGACGTAGATTTGGTCTTTTTACATAATCCCATACTTCTTGCAGGCTTTGTTCATTTCTTTTTCTTCTTTTTTCTTTTGGTTTCTCTTCTCGCTTCATTTCATTCATTTGATCCTCAATCGCTGATACTCTTTCTTCCAGTTGATCGAGTCAGTTACTGAAGCTTGTGCATTTGTCACGTATTTCTCGTGTCATGGTTTTCATCTCTTTCATTTCGTTTATGACCTTCTCTGCATTAATTACTCTAGCCGTCAATTCTTCCACTTTTTTTTCAAGATTTTTAGTTTCTTTGCGCTGGGTACGTAATTCCTCCTTTAGCTCTGAGAAATTTGATGGACTGAAGCCTTCTTCTCTCATCTCGTCAAAGTCATTCTCCGTCCACCTTTGATCCATTGCTGGCGATGAGCTGCGCTCCTTTGCCGGGGGAGATGCGCTCTTATTTTTTGAATTTCCAGCTTTTCTGCCCTGCTTTTTCCCCATCTTTGTGGTTTTATCTGCCTCTGGTCTTTGATGATGGTGATGTACTGATGGGGTTTTGGTGTAGGTGTCCTTCCTGTTTGATAGTTTTCCTTCTAACAGTCAGGACCCTCAGCTGTAGGTCTGTTGGAGATTGCTTGAGGTCCACTCCAGACCCTGTTTGCCTGGGTATCAGCAGCAGAGGCTGCAGAAGATAGAATATTTCTGAACAGCGAATGTAGCTGTCTGATTCTTGCTTTGGAAGCTTCCTCTCAGGGGTGTACTCCACCCTGTGAGGTGTGGGGTGTCAGACTGCCCCTAGTGGGGGATGTCTCCCAGTTAGGCTACTCAGGGGTCAGGGACCCACTTGAGCAGGCAGTCTGTCCCTTCTCAGATCTCAACCTCCGTGTTGGGAGATCCACTGCTCTCTTCAAAGCTGTCAGACAGAGTCGTTTGCGTCTGCAGAGGTTTCTGCTGCTTTTTTGTTGTTGTTGTTGTTGTTGTTGTTGTGTAGCTGTGCCCTGTCCCCAGAGGTGGAGTCTACAGAGACAGGCAGGTTTCCTTGAGCTGCTGTGAGCTCCACCCAGTTGGAGTTTCCCAGCAGCTTTGTTTACCTACTTAAGCCTCAGCAATGGCGGGCGCCCCTCCCCCAGCCTCGCTGCTGCCTTGCGGATAGATCACAGACTGCTGTGCTAGCAATGAGGGAGGCTCCGTGGGCGTGGGACCCTCCCGGCCAGGTGTGGGATATGATCTCCTGGTGTGCCTGTTTGCTTAAAGCGCAATATTGGGGTGGGAGTTACCCGATTTTCCAGGTGTTGTGTGTCTCAGTTCCCCTGGCTAGGAAAAGGGATTCCCTTCCCCCTTGCGCTTCCCAGGTGAGGCGATGCCTCGCCCTGCTTCAGCTCTCGCTGGTCGGGCTGCAGCAGCTGACCAGCACCGATCGTCTGGCACTCCCTAGTGAGATGAACCCAGTACCTCAGTTGAAAATGCAGAAATCACCGGTCTTCTGTGTCGCTCGCGCTGGGAGTTGGAGACTGGAGCTGCTCCTATTCGGCCATCTTGCTCCGCCCCCCTGGGTCTTGTTTTTTCAACACCTGTTCTGTGTCACACCTGCCAGGTTGCAGGTGCATCAAGCAAGATAATTTTCATTGCTTTCTGAAAACTTGTAGACGTATCACTGAAAAATAAATCTGTCCTAATTGATGCCACAAAAAAGTATCATCGCTTTGAAACTGGCATAAGAAGAATGTAGAGGATAATCGAGAAAAGTCTAAGACTTTTGCATATTATTGAAAGCATAGTTTCTTTAAGATTACTGGGGAAAAGAGAGTTGGTGAGGCATATGAATGAGAAAGAAATTCATCAAAGAACACTACTCAAAAACACTACAAGTTTTCTGAATGTTACTGTTTGGTGTTTTATTGAATACCGAACACTTATTTAAAATCTTGGATTGATTTTTAATTCTTCAGCAACCCCGTTATATACATATCAAAACCTGTTTAATTAATCGGTTTAACTATGCCTCATTGCACTTTTGTTCAACTTAATTTCCCCACTGCATTTTATAAATTTCTCCTTAGACCTGTAAGCTTCAAAACTTTGCTTTGCTGCCCAGAAGCATTTCCCCAGACTTTACAGCTTTTACGAACAAATTCAACAAAACAAAAGAAGTCTTAACCTAAGCAACACAAAAATTGCCCCTCTGACTTTTTTCTTCCATCGCTCTTACTTTCTTCTTTGTGCTTACTTATCCCTGAATGATAATCAGTTGGTGGTAATTACTGAACTCTCAAGTAGGGCTTGCTCTAAAAAGATAAGATAATTTTAATTGGTTTGTTGATTTCATTTAATTCCCATTTTTCAGGGAGCAAAAACTAAGTCAAAATGTTTGCAATGGCTTTCCCAAGCTCTAAGAGATTTTGAGTTATAGAAACATAAAGAGATCCATGGTCTCAAGTGCTTACTTAAATTACTTGGTCCATTTCTTTGGACTAAGAGTGTTTTTGTTTCCTCATTGCAAACTGAGAATACCTAATCAATCACTTTTAACTGCACCTTATAGCTTCACTCATTCCACAGAAATTTGTGAGTGTCTCTGTTCAAGTCACTCACCAAGATTGTGCGTTCAGTAGTGAAAAAAGACAGACAAAAATCACTTCCCAAGGAGAGCTTTCATTTTGGTATAGGGAGACAGAGTTCAAGCAAATAGATATACAGAAAATAGAGTTAATAGTGATGAGTGTTACAGTAAGAGAAATAAACAGGAAAATGTAAGGGGATAATATAGCAAATTAGTAACAATAGCAGGAGTTTACTTTTTGATATCGCCTTTAAGTAACCTTGCTCTTTTATTTTATTTTATTTTATTTTTTTGAGACGGAGTCTCACTGTGTCTCCCAGGCTGGAGTGCAGTGGCGTGATCTCAGCTCACTGCAAGCTCCGCCCCCCGGGTTCACGCCATTCTCCCGCCTCAGCCTCCCAAGTAGCTGGGACTACAGGCGCCCGCTACCGCGCCCGGCTAGGTTTTTGTATTTTTTTAGTAGAGACGGGGTTTCACCATGTTAGCCAGGATAGTCTCGATCTCCTGACCTTGTGATCCACTCGCCTCGGCCTCCCAAACCTTGCTCTTTTAAAGACAGCATGGTTTGATTAGTTTTTAAATGAAAATACATTTTATGCGCTTACAGTATTCATTCATTTATTTACTTAACAATGTATAGAATGCATAACACATGTCAGGCATTGATCTAAACACTAAGGTAGTTAGAGCAATAATCAAGTATTAATCAAAACCGTAGCTCTCATGGAGCTTGGAGTTTAGCTTAGTAAGCCAGAAAATTAAGAATTAATAATTAGGCAGACAAAGTCAGATAGTGATGGGTTGTCTGCTGGATTTGAAAGAGCCAAATTGCTGTTGGCTGGGTGGCCAGGAAAGGCTTTTTGGAGGGGGTAATAAGTAAACAAAGATCTGAATGATGGGTAGGCAGCTACAGCGAGCTGAAAGCAAAGAGACTTGAAATGCCATTTGAATGGCCCATGCAGTGGGCCTATGGTGGGTCCAAGTTTGACCTGATGAGGAAAGGAAATAAACCTGGTGCATTGGGAGGATTCTAAGCTGGTTTTGGAGTGAGAGGGACATCAGATAAACTCAGAAAGCTACCCAAGTGCTGAGACACAGATGGCTCTGTAAGCTAGGGAGAGTTTTATCCTCAGAATCATGGAAAGCATTTAGACTGTATCACTTACGCAAAGGGACGTGATTTTACCATATTTAAAAATGGAACTTTGGCTGCTTCTTGGAGAACAGAGCTTTTGTTGATTTGTTTATTTGTTTGTTTGGGGAGTGGTCCAGAATGAAAAGGAAGAGGCTAGTAGTGAGCTTGTGCAATAGTGCACAGGAGGTAATAATAGTAACTTGGATGAGCGTGATGGTTCTGAGGATCAGGAGAGATCAATCGATGCAAGGTGTTTGGGAAGGAAACAGATTATGTGTGTGTGTTTGTGTGTGTGTGTGTGTGTCTTAATCAAGTTTATTGAAGTATAATTTACATACAATAAAATATGCACATTTTAAATGTATGAGGCAGCTTTAAAAAGTATAAATTCCCGTGTAATCATCACCGCATCAAAATACAGATTTCCTTCATGTTCCTTTACAGCAAATTCCTCCTCACCGCCACTACCTTATGTAGCAATCACTGATCTTATTCCTATCATCATACATTTATTCTGTCCAATCTACACCTATATATAAAGGGAATCATATGGTATTTACAATTCTGAATTTAGCTTTCTTTCACTCAACGTAACATTTTTTCAATTAATCTATACTATATTGTTCAAATATCAGAAATTTGATCCTTTCAATTGCTGAGTGAGTGAATACACAACAGTTTATTTACTATTTGCCTGTAGATGAAGATTTGGGTTGTTTTTAGAGGCTGTTATGAGTGATGAATAAACCCACTATGAATATTTATGTACAACTATTTTTACAGACAGATGTTTCCATCTCTCTGGGTTGGGTGGTAAATATATAACTTTATAAGGAACTATCAAATCGGTTTTCTATATGGCTATTTTAGATTTCGTTTTTGAAAAATTTTACTTTAAGCTCTGGGATACATGCGCAGAACGTGCAGGTTTGTTGCATAGGTATACATGTGCCATGGTGGTTTGCTGCACCCACCAACCTGTCATCCAGGTTTTAAGCCCTGCATGCATTAGGTATTTGTCCTAATGCTCTCCCTCTCCTCGTCCCATACTCCCTGACAGGGCGCGATGTGTGATGTTTGCCTCCCTGTGTCTCTGTGTTCTCATTGTTCAACTCCCCTTATGAGTGAGAACATGTGGTGTTTGTTTTCTGAAACAGATTATTTACTAACAAATTAGAAGTGAAGTAGAAGGGAAGAAGAAGAATCAAGGATATTTCTTAGATTTTTGTTTCAGCAACTGGTGGATGTTGGCACTCTTTTGAGATGGGTAAGACAGCACAAGAAAAAAGACTAGGATGAAGAGAAATGAAGAGTTTGCTTTGGGACAAGATAAGTCTGAGATGCCTGTCAGACTTCAAGTGGAAATGTTGAGTAGATAGGGGATATGTAAGCCAGGAATTCCAAGAAAGACTAGAGGTTCAGATTGGAGAGTCATTATCATATAGATAGTGTTTAAATTTGTGGGACTGAATGAAATCAGCTATGGAGAGAGTATAAATTGAAAGCAGCTTAAGAGGTTTCAGAAACTAACTTTGTGGCATGGCATCATAAGGTATGATGCTAATTTTTCATTACATAGAATTGTTTTAAGTACATTTACATACATGTATGTTTGGATAGACATAGAAAACCTTTGAAAAGATATGTGAGAAACAATATTTGTCACTCGGGAAACAAATGAACAGGGAGAGACAAGAGACTGTTACTGTTTATTACGGACTTTGTGTATGATTTGAATTTTTGCCACCTGAATTGGGAGACAGAAGGAGGAACCAGCAAAGGAGAAATAAGGAAATATTAGCTCTTTTAAGGAGTAGAAATGCACTCTTACTCATTTTAGCATCTTCCACAATACCCAACACAGTGTCTGGGCAAATACAGATCTTTTACACGTATGGTTGGACTGAATTATGCAGATAATTAAGGCCAAGAATTTCTACTTTCCTGAGAATTCTAATTGCCCATTTTGGCTATTACTATCCACTGGGTTTTGTCAGTGTTGACCAAATTGCTATAGAGAAACTAAGCTTGTATACGGCATGAGATGTCAATAATCACAGTGAGGCATGTTGAACACTTAACCTCTTGGTGTTAGTCTTTTGGTGCCTCACTTTAAAACAAAATTTTCCACCTTATATTTTCTTAGATCCAGTCAAAGTTATAAGCTTGCTCCTGGTAAAAACATATAAATAAAAGTATTCCATGATTCCATCCATTAAAAGAATAAACAGAATAAGCCCCTCCTTATTAATGGTAAAGACATATATTTATATAATAGTAGTATCACATCATTATTTGTGAAAAAATATGAGATGGTGGAAAAAAGATGTTTCCTAACAACTTTTCTACATTTTTCAGCTTTGTTATTCTACTGCATTTCCCTGAGTGTACTCTGGAACTGCTGTTATTTTCCATTGAATGAACTTAATTCCTTTGCACTAATGAAAAGAGAAACAAAAAGAATCACCTATATTTCATAAATTAATTGATTTAAAAGTAGGTGCCAGTGTTATACTTGTTTTATATATATAAAACTTAATATATGAAAATTATATGTAATATATAAATTATATATAAAATTATATATGAACTACATATAGTTTTACATAATGAAATCTAAAAAAATCATGTATATTATATTTCAAAAATTTTGAAAATTTATCAAGTCAGAAATGTTGGCTAATTGGTTAATAATATGAAAAGGTATTATCAATTAAAATTAATTAAGGGTAAAATAATTCCTTCTTAGCGGCAGCTAATTTTTGCAGATAAAATGTACTCATATCTTATGTTCATTTAGCTTACAGAAATTAAACTAAGTTTGGAGACAGACAGAGAGACAGAAAACAAATTTAAATAGTAGTTGAACCTATCTAACCTTTCCCGAATCACTAGTCTCTTTCTTCTGAATGAAAGTAACAGAGAGACATGAATATGCCTTTCTCCTTTGGTTTTGTCTCTATGTGCCCCTTTAAGTGGGAATATTTGCAGCAGTAAGTGTGACTTTAGTGCTTAAAAAAAGCTGTGGGCATGTCCTTTGCAGGGATATGGATGAAGCTGGAAGCAATAATTCTCAGCAAACTAACCCAGGAACAGAAAACCAAACACTGCATGTTCTCACTCATAAGTGGGAGTTGAACAATGAGAACACATGGACACAGGGAGGGGAACATCACACACTGGGGCCTGTCGGGGGATGGGAGGCAAGGGGAGGGAGAGCATTAGGACAAATACCTAATGCATGCGGGGCTTAAAACCTAGATGGTGGGTTGATAGGTACAGCAAACCACCACGGCACATGTATACCTATGTAACAAACGTGCACATTCTGTACATGTATCCCAGAACTTAAAGAAAGAAATAAAACAACAACAAAAAAAAGAAAAAAAGAAAAAACCTTGGGTATTTTCCATACTGTGAGGTTTTAAAAGTAAGCCAACAACTTTATATAGGATCAACCCAAGGCCTCACAGTCCATTCTGACATTGCCAGAAAAACTGGGTGTATTAAGAGACAATGTGTCAGGCTCCTGAGGAATGTCATACCAAGGGAATTCCAAGCATATTTTGACTCTATCTGAGTTCTGCCTACTTATTCACCACAGTGCCTAGCCCTCCAACAAGGGGCAGCTTCCATGCTCATCCTTCGGGGGCATATAAAGCATTCTTTTGGACTAATTTAGCTATAAGAATTTTAAGATTGAAAGGAGAGAATCAGGACACCACAATTGTTGAATGACAAGCCAGATATTCTTGGAATAAATGGCCAAGAGTAAAAATTGTAAATTAAAATAAATCAGTAGTTAGAGTCAGTATAATTGTTCCTGTTCAAAGGTACCGTGTGTATCCTAGAGACAAAGCATTGCTTATAACCCTTTTGCCATTATGATCTAAGTTCATATTTGAAGCTACTTTTAGACTATACATTTACATGATGGTTTCATATAAGGAAATTAACTCACTTTAGTGATTAGTTGTGAAATTCATACCTGATAATCAAATAGAAAGCTATGTAGGAAATCTAAGAGCCCTGTTCCAAAATTAGTTACAACTTTAGGCTTATTTTCATGGATTGGGATAGGATAAAGTTTTGCTTGCCAAAGCACCTAATTTCAGATAGACATTTAGAACTCACCAAGCATTAAGAGTTTTACAAACTTTTGTTGATCCAGGTTCCAATATGCTGACTTCCTTGTAAGTTGATGCCACTTCTTTTGCATATCAGAATTACTGATTAGTAATATTCTGATAGTTAAAATGTTATAATTTTCACCATATAAGTTGAATGCCAGGTTTAAAATTAAAAATATGAATCTATTTATAATTTGGACAAAATCCATTTTTGTCTTGCTAAAAAAAGTCCTTGCTGAAATATCAGATTCAACAAATTTATTTAATTGAAAAATATTAATTGGAATACTTTATTGTCACACTACCTGGTCATCATAGACAGAAGGAGAGAGAATTGCTGTCATTTCTAATGGAAGGCATCAAAGAAAAATTAAACTTTAATTGTTTGCAGTTAGCAGCAGTGCATAAATTGCTCATAAGTCTGAAACTGATGACCACACTAGAGTAGGTCTGGACTAGATGAGATTCTTTCTCTATAGTGTATTATTTTTCTCTTTAACTTTTATTTTAGGTTAAGAAGTACACATGCAGGCTTGTTATATAGGTAAACTCATGTCATGGGGGTTTGATATACAGATTATTTTGTCATCCAGGTACTAAGCCTACTAACCAATAGTTACGTTTAATGATCCTCTCCATCCTCCTACCCTCTGCCCTCTGGTAGGCCCCAGTGTGTGTTGTTCCCCTCTTTGTGTTCACTTGTTCTCGTATTTAGCTCCCATTTATTAATGAAAACATGCAGTATTTGGTTTTCAGGTCCTCAGTTACTTTGCTAAGGATAATAGCCTCCAGCTTCATCCATGCTCCTGCAAAGCACATGATCTTGTTTCTTTTTTATGGCTGCATAGTATTCCTTCGTGTATATGTGCCACATTTTCTTTATCCAGTCTATCATTGATGGGCATTTAGGTTGGTTTCATGTCTTTGCTATTGTGAATAGTGCTGCAATGAATATATGTGTGCATGTATCTTTATTATAGAAGGAGTTATATTCCTTTGGGTATGTACCCAGTAATGAGATTGCAGGGTCAAATGGTGTATTCTATAGTAAGTGTTTTTGGGCTTTCTGTGTCAGGAGGTACTCAGCTGCCAGGTACCTTAGGTTCAGGAGCGTTCAAGAATTTGGGAAGCATTCCTGAGTTATTCAAAAGATTCAAAAAAAATCCCAAGAATACTACTGGAAAGGAAGCCATGTTTTATGACCTTAGGTGAATTACGTGGAAATGTCTGATTGGATACCTAGTGGCACAGCCAGCAATAAACAATCTCACCTTGAACAAAGCAATAAAGCCTGCTTACTCTATATCCTGGAATGGAAAATACATCTGTCATCTAGATGTATCAGATTCTGATATTCCTTAAAGCTGAATGGACCCAATTTCAGTAGTTCTCAAAGTTTCTTTTTTGTAGATCGTTTTGCTTTTATTATCTTTAATTGACACATAATAATTATACACATTTATGGGATACAGTGTGATATTTTAATACAGGTATACAATGTGTAGTGATCAAATCAATATAATTAACATATCAATCACCTTAAACTTTATTATGTCTTGGTGTTAGGAACCTATAAAATCTGCTTTTCTAGCTATTTGAAAATATACAATAAATTGTTAATTATACTTATTAACATAACTGCAATTCCTAGCACATCATTTACTTCAAAACTCTTTGCAGGCCTTCTTAATGGGTGAGGCTGCATCTCTGACTCAGAAATGGATAGAAAATAAATGCTTTAGCATTTAGAAAACATCATCAAAATCTTAAGTAGGATGTTCCTATGAAGAAATATAAAATAGTCATCTTTTCACTTTTCTGGGGGATAGCTTTTAACAAAAGTGGAAAAATCAGAAATTATCCTAATGACATTTTCATAATTTTCTTACATAAATATTGAAAGAGCTGGGTTGTGTATGAACATGTATTTTAAATGTCTTTCTATATTTTAACATTACATTCCCCACAAAACAAATAACTAAACTGTGAACTACTTTGAAAAATGTTCTCATTTACCATCGTATCAGCCTTTTCAGTAGAGAACTGTTAATCTAAGGTTCTTTTTATATTCAATACTCAATTAAACATATATTTAGTAGAGAAGTACATAACAGATGCTGTTTGTCCATTGAAAACAAAAGGATATTCGACTGGTTGCCCCCCAATTCATATGAGTGTAAATAAATGTGAATGTTATTGAATATATACTAAATATATGTTATTAAATATACACTAAAATAGTTAAAAGTTAATTGCCCAAAAATAGAACGCTAGAACTTATTCCTTCTATCTCGCTGTACTTTGTATTCATTAACAAACTTTTCAGTATCTCCCCCTTTCCCCAACCTTTCTTACTCTGGTAGCCATTGTTCTAGTCTCTACTTCTATGAGATCAACATTTTTAGCTTCCACGTGTATGAGAACATGCAGTACTCATCTTTCTCTGCCTGGCTTATTTCACAGCATGATATTAATATTAATAGAGTTAAGAACTGTCACAGGATTTTGTCAAGATGCAGATTGCTCTATAACTCACTAAAGATTCATTTTCAGTAGGTCCAAAGTGGGTCCCAGGGATTAGGTTTTTAAATAAGCCTTTTTGGGGAATGCTGAGGTAGTCTAGGACTAGGGCTGATCTTGTATGTCTGAGCTAAGTGGCCTGGAAGCTGTAATGATTTTGCCTAAGTTGTATGGAAGCACTTATTCATTCTTAATTTGGAAATGAGAAATACTATAGAAAAAAATCTGTAGATGTATTATTATCAAAACATGTTAAGAGCTATTGAAATTGAGCCTAACAAAAGAAAGCAAGAAGCTTTTGAATAAGTGTAGTATATATGATAAGTAAATCAGAAGATTTCAGAATGTTGTGAACTAGTTACAAAGATTGGAACTTTCTTTAGTTCTGAGTTTATATTAAATTATTGCTATCCAAGTGTTAATCAGTGTTTTAAAGAAATTTAAGCAGGTTCTAAAAATACCATACAACTAAGATGGTTGTTTTTAGCTTACAATGCTATAAGAGATAAATTGAACTTTGAATTTATTTTAGTTCAAGACCCTTTATAATCAGGTATTTTTTGCAAATTTTAATAAAGAATCTTAGCTTTTCTATTAAATAGCTTGTCCTGAAATATAGTATAAACAAAATTGTCTTTTAAGAATGCAAAGTAAAAGTTTATTTTTACCTCCTTTTAAGCCTTCCAAACCTAAGTTTAACAAAAGTGTACTAATTACTTTTGTATGGATTAATTATAACAATACAGTGAGGTATGGTGTTATTTTATCCATAACATAAAAGCATTTTGAAATATATATTTTGATGTGAAGAATACTTTTGAAAAAATACATAAGATACTAATAACAGGGTTTCCCTTTGGAGAAACTGTCATGAATTGGAAACTAGCATAAAGAAAAATTCATACTACCATTTCATCATAATCAGATCTTTGAAAGATTTGACCTTTTACCACACACACATATTTATCTATAATAAAACCATCGATAAACAAAGGAACATACTTTTTAAAGATAAGGAAGGATATATATATATATATATAAAATATATAAGTTTATTAGGATATATATATAAGTTTATTAGGACAATTTGGGCACTCAGAAAAATTCAAAATTTTTCAGAAGCAGAAAATTATCAATGCTGAATCGATATGCTGTATAACTTTCCTCTGGAAAGATAATACTTGACTTACTATATGTTGAATATAAAATGCATGTACTTCTTGTCTTTTTTCAAAATACGAATAGTATTGAACTCTGTATATTTATAGCTACCTATATTATCTGTCTACCTATTAATAATCTATTTTGCATTTTGGTCTCTGTCTTCTTTTGACCACTGAGTCATCTACCAGTCTTTAATGAGGGATGTGGATAAAGAATAGAAACCAGTTTTCTTTTTTCCCAAACTCTAAAGCAATAGGTGCTTAAGCCAAGCCTCCTAATAACTAAGTCCCACCTGAAAAATCAAGACATTCTTTTAAGTTGTCTTTGATTCCCATCAGCAAATGCAGTGTTTGCTTCCCATTTGAGCACCATTTGGCAAACTGGAGATAAAGTCTGCAGAATTATTTAGCATCACATATGTTTACAATTGCTTTTTCAAGATGATCCAAATGATTTTAAAGTTTTGTTCATGTGTTAACCAACTGTAGTGGCTGCACTTTATATCGTTGTAATGTAGAAAGGCTAGACTTCAACAAATTCCATCTAACAAACATATATGGACTATCTAAAAATGGAGCATTTTAGTGAAAATTATATATTTCATTCCTTTAGCTTGCTTGGATTAATAAAATGAGTTCCCCTGGAAATAAATAAAAGTTAATTGTCCAAAAATGAAATTGGATTTGTTCACTTTAAAACCAGTAGGTGCTAAATTGGTATGGGAAAAACATATGAGCCTTAGAGGACAAGGAAATGAAAATTTAGAAACAAAAGGCAAAGCTCACAATTGGCATCTGTTAAAAATGTAGTATTGAATGTAAAAGGAACATTACATTAACAGTTTTCTACCGTAAAGGCTGATATGAGGGTAAATGAAAACATTTTTTAAAAGTAGTTTATAGTTTAGTTATTTGTTTTGTGGAGAATCTAATGTTAAACTATAGAAAGACATTTAAAATACACATTAATACTCAAGTCAGCTCTTTTAATATTTACATAAGAAAATTATTAAAGTGTTATCAGGATGGTTTTTGATGTTTCACTTCCATTAAAAGCTATCCCCCAGAAAAATGAAAATATGACTATTTTATATTTCTTAATAGGAACATCCTAATTAAGATTTTGATTGTGTTTTCTAAATCCAAAGAGTTTATTTTCTGTCCAGTTCTGAGCCAGGGATGCAGTCTTATCCATTAAGAAAACCTGCAAAGAGTTTTGAAGGAAATTATGTGCCAGGAATTCTGTCATTCATGGAAAAGTACAAGAAATCCAGATAGATCATTCTATATTATTCTAAGCCAATGTGATGAAGTTAGTATACATTATTAAACAAAACACAGATAAAGGTAATTTAGCATAAAAATAAGATTTATTGGTTGAACAAAGGTCAACATTCAAATTTTCCTTTTCTGGGATATTATAGATAGCAATTGGCAGATTCTGGATTAATGAGACTAATTTTTTTCTCTTTCCTAGAAAGCCACTTTTACTTTTACCCCCAGTTCTTGAATTTTTTCTTCAATGACACTTCACAGTCAAGGAAGTCCTACTCTTATTCTCTCCATGAATCACGACCTTGGCTGCAACAATTTCTAATGATAGGTTTTCTTAAAAATACACAGATTTTATATTTCTAAAATAATGTCTTCTGACCACCAGAGAAGACCTCTGTATTGACCGATGCCCTCATCAGAATTATTCTATCCTTTCCCTGCACCCCGCTAACACATAGGTTTCTTTTATCACTGCCCAGATTTCCTGCTGCTTTTGCTGATTTTAAATCACAGGGGCTTTGTAATAAAGGACAGGAGGGTTGTTTTAAGGGTAGGCCTGACTTATACCTAGAGATGCTTAAAATGTTTATAATAGCTACCTTTTATTTTGTATTTAGTATGTGCCACACATTCCATGAAAGGCTTTACTGTCACTAAAGTCTATTAATTCTTTGATCTAATTCAAACCTTACAACTGGTTAAGAGTTAAGAGTTAGGATCCTTGTTTTATAAATTAAGTAAATGAGAATTAGGAAGGTGGTAAAGCTTACCCAAGGTTATCAAACTAGGAATTGCTGGAGGCAGAACTTAAAATAAATTTTTTGTAGACGGCATGGATTGGAGAAGAGATGAAAAAGCAAATGCTAAGGTTGAAATTTTTGCTGCATGTAGCCTTACCAAGTATGTGCATAGACCGGCTAATCAATCCTAGGTAGTTGTGTCCATCAGGAAAGGGGAAGAAGCCCTTCCTGGCCTACTCTAAAGGTTTTACTAGCTTATTTATACTAACCTCCATTCAAAAATTATTCCAATGGCTTGTTATAAAAGATACGTGTAAAATTGCCTTTGAAAATAATGGAGGTTATTGCAAAGTACATAATTGATGAGGTAGGGTCCTCATAAAAATATTAAAACCACAGACTGGACAAAGTAATAAAAACAGCACACAGAGAATTATAAAAAAATAATTTCTGAATAATTAATTAAAATGGCAGGTAGCAAAAATGGCGTTTGAAGAATTTGTTATTTTGCGTGGGAAAATTATTTCTATATCACTTTTGCTGCAACATTTTCTACTCATAGTTCAGAAAGTGGAGCACATATTTATATATCTACAGCACCCACATAGAGCCAGACACATGACCTATGAAAAGAGAGAATAATCTTTCATATTGCATTTTAGAAAAAATGGGCTGAATATACTTCAGACATTTAAGATTTTAGTATGCAAATATAAACCTAAATTATCTAAAATAAAAAAGTAGACAAGAATGCATTTATAATAGGAGATAAGTATACAAGAAAACTTGACTAAAAAGACTGTCTGAAATTGAACACAGCATCTATAAAGAGACCAATGTTGTCTGTGAATCATGAGAATCAGATTAATCCCCTCTACGCCACATACCTTAGGTTTATTGTCCCAATGTCCCATTTAGTCAGTGAGTGCTTCCTTCTCTTACAAACATATAATGGTTTGTCCCATAAATTATATGGCCCCCTCCTTAGCACTATTCTGATACTCCTGGACATCCTCCAGTCGTCCCTGCTCTTGTCTAAGTTTTTACTTCGTTTGGTACGTTCAGAACCTAAGATAGAGCTAGAATTTCTATGTTAGTGCAATTATTCTCCATAATGGAATTCTTGTGATACACATTATATGACCTGTAAGCCCAGAATATTCACTGTATCTAGCCTATTACAGGACAAGTTTGCCAGATAAATGGAGGATACATAACAAATGTATTGGTTAATGGGAAAAAAGTCAAACATGTAATCACAATAATCTAGTTTGAAAAAAATATTGACTATCTGGTTTTAAGGGGTTTAATGGTGTAAACAGTGATAGCGTGCTATATAAACACTTTTAATAAGAGTATTACTTAAAGGAAACAGCAGACAGCCAGTGAAGGACCAAGTCAGACTGATACAATAATGTTTGCAAATGAATAATGGAGACGATTTTGAAGGTGTTGTGTTGATGGGTGTTATAAATGGAAGGAGAGAGAACATGAAAATTCAACACTATATATGCATTTTACATATGCTTACATAGCTTTTGCTATAAATGTTTTTCTGTCTGGATAAAAGGGGTGTGCTCTGATATTCTAAGTCACTTTCATTAAAAGCAAATTTTAAGGAAAAACTACATGTCTAAGACTGCTTCTGTTAACATGAGATGACATTAAGTGTATTTTATGAAGCAGAAAATTGCTTCACACGCAAATTCTTAAAATTCGGTGGTTTTTTTTGGTGCTGTCTTTAATAAGATATAGAACATTGGTACACATGAGCTGCATAACACTCTAATGGAATTAGCATTTAGTAATTTGATATTTTATATGCCTGACAAATCTGATGTAGAAAAACCAAAGAAATATGGAAGAACACTGTTTTATGATCAGAACCATGCTTTAAAGTGGAATTAATTTACTAATTCTTTGTTGGCAATCTACTTAAGGACCTGAGCCTGGTGCAATTTTAGAAACTGACCCAGGCAAGCTCACAGATTTATAATAAAGAGGATATAACAAGAATTTTAAAAGAAAACAAAGCTTTATTTATATTAAAGGCACTACTAAAATATATATATGTTAATCATTGTTATTAACTTAGACTTTGAGAAGCAAATTGAACTCAGCTGTGTGTGTGTGTGTATATGTGTGTGTGTGTGTGTGTGTGTGTAGTTAAAATTCTCAAGCATGAAGTTTTAAAAATATTAAGGGTATTATCTTGGTAACCTTGTAGCAAACTCTATAAGCCTTGATTTCTACTGAAATCAATTTACTTCGACTGGGAATAATCAACCTTAAGGGTGCAGATGACAAAGCTGAATTTACCATGAACTCTAAATATGAAGGGAAAAACATAATTTTTTTGATCAAAATAAATTAATGAAATTGAACAATGGCTATTATTCAAATTTGAATGATTACTAGAAATTAATGTGGATTATTAAAAGATGTTCTAACAATCTGGTGCTTAGAAATGTTATCTCACAAATATGATATCTTTTGAAAGATGTAGAAGTCAATTTCATTAAAGAAATATCTTTTAAGAGACAATGTTCTGCTGATTTTTGTAAGCTTTGCTCAATTACTGTTACCTGGCATTATACTCCCTTGCACTGCATCTTCTATGGAAAAAGGTGCTTCTCTTTTTGTAGTCACCTGTCAATATTACATTATCATATTTTAAGTGAGCACACAGTGCTTATCTGAGAGATTTTATAACATTATAAAAGATAATCATAACAAGCCTGGATGAATTAATGGGGTGAATCAAACAAATGATTTCATAAAATGGTTCTCAAATTGTTATTTTCCTTAAGCAGGAGAAACATTTTTGAAAAATAAAACTCCAAATATAAAACAGATAAGATGAGATCACCTTGGGTGCAGTCTGTGGTCTGGGCTTCACAGCCAAGTCTATCTCTCCTCCACTGAAAGGGCTACCGCAGCCTCTGAGAGACTCTGCAAAACTGAAACTTGGACTCTGGACAGAGCTCGAAGATCAGTGATTCATGCATGTTTTCCTGGTTAAAAAATGCTAACCTTCCTAATCCACCCAGCCATTCTTTCTGCAGATCATTTCCAAGGACCCAAATCAACTGTGATTAGAAATACTTTGTCTCTAAGCAATGAGCTGGTGGAGGGAGTGCAAATCAAAGCCATTTATTTCTCTGGGGCAGTGTATTGGTTGCCTTCTTTAAGAGATGGGGGCAATGATAATGGACCTCTCTATTCATTTGTAGTTCTTTTCTAAATATGTATGGTTCAAAAACAGAATAAAGTTTGTGCTAGTTCTCTGAGAAACGAGAAATACTGTCTTTATCCATCTCTCTGTAATTCTCAACACTCCAAATTAAATTCTGGAGCTTATTTGTAGTTAACTAATAAATTTGGAAAAAAGATATTTCTTTGATGAGGCAATTGGCTCATCTAAAACAATTTCTAGTTCTGCTCCACAGTCCAACTTTGCTATCTTGGCAGAACAGAGGTGAGTTGATTCATTCATGGTTGATGTTCCTGAGGAAGGTAGACAACCCTAAAACACCAGAAGCCATTAAAATGAACAGCATTGAAAAAAATGTATTGGTGTCAGGATAGCACTTCACAGAGGCACAGCACACCTCAGCCCCCAAGATGTTCCATTCCTTTTTCCGAGGCACCAACAAAATAAAAGTTACAGCCTTTCTTGTCTCCTTGTATGCATGTAAAGGTGCTATTCAAGTGTAACATTTGGTATGAAGTCAAGAATTCTTAAGAAAGGGTGTCCAAAACAGAATCCTGACACTTCCACTAGTTTTATTTGTTATGGGGTGTTTGCTTCAGCAGCTCACAGTCAAGGGGAGAGATCTTCTTCTTTCCTGGAAAACTCAACTCTCACTTCCGTCCTACCAAGATAGCAAAGTTGGATGCTGGAAAGGACCTTTTAGATTTTGATAGAATTCATCTATCAAAAAGAGAAGATTTTCCCTTGCTGTTTTATAACTGATTTCTGTGGCTAAAGAGGCTGAAGTCCTGACTTGGAGGATTTCATGTAGATTTTCTGTATACGTCAAATGATAATATCTTATTTTTTCAATAAGCACTTCTCATAAGCACTTCTCGACCTGTGCTAGGTGCCATGGAGGGTATAGAATAAAATAACTGACATTTGTTGAGCACCCTCTATGTGAAACACCAAAAGAGTGCCTTGTCTACATTATCTCATTTAATACACACTCAAACCCAGCAAAGTTAGATTTCAGAATCTATCTTACTGAAAACGAATATCAAATAATAGCTGTAGATACCACCCAGTAATCTCCAACAGATGGCAGAGAGAGATATCAGCCCCAGTTTTAGGCATGCAATTCTGAAGTTCATGTTCCTTCCACTAAATAATACAGCCTCATGTTTTTCAGTTGTTAAATGGGAAAAATTTTAAGAAACAGTGTCAAGTTGAGGTGAGACTTATATAACAGACAATTGTTGAACATGTTTCGTGTCAATTATTTCATGTTCAAACTGTTAGTAACTTGCACTTTTTCCCTCTCTTCTTCCCATTATAGCCGTATTAAATGTGGCATTTTTTTTTTTTCTGGAAGTAAAAATGTTGGAAATTACTAATCGACTTGTTAATTGTTAATTCACGGCTGGAGGCTCCATTGTTCTTAGTGCCTGCACTTGAAAAGCAAGTCAGGTGTGGCAAGGTTGGATTTTTTTTCTAATTTGATGCAGTGTGCTCCCAAATTCTTCAGGATGTGCTAATTTTCTGCCTAGAACAAGACTCAGAAGTTGTGCTTTTAGTTAAGTGGAAACATAGCAATGTTGTTTAATGGAATAGTCACTTTTAATCATAGGTGCCAAAAGCTATGAAAATAACTAATTTTACTCTTAGAAATAAAATAACAATAAATATAATCATCTTTTTCTAAAGTAAAAAATATGCAACATTTCATTCATGTATACGTAATCAGAAGAAACAAAACCATTTACCTAATGACAATCATAGTCTTCCTTCAAAAACCATACCTCAGCTTCAGATTATTATTTATCTTTGAAGATCTATGTTTTTTTGTTGTTGTTGTTTGTTTTGTTTTGTGTTTTTGTTTTTGACAGAGTCTTGTTCTGTCACCAGGCTGGAGTGTAGTGGCGTGATCTTGGCTCTCACTGCAACCTCTGCCTCCCGGGTTCAAGTGATTCTCCTGCCTCAGCCTCCTGAGTAGCTGGGACTACAGGCGCGTGTCACCATGCCCAGATAATTTTTGTATTTTTAGTAGAAACGGGGTTTCACCATGTTGGCCAGGATGGTCTTGATCTCTTGACCTCGTGATCCACCCACCTTGGCCTCGCAAAGTGCTGGGATTAGAGACGTGAGTCACTGCACCCAGCCTTTATTTTTATTTTTTTCTTGAAATGGAGTCTTGCTCTGTTGCCCAAGCTGGAGTGCAGTGGCACGATCTCGGCTTACTGCAACCTCCGCCTCCTGGGTTCCAGTGATTCTCCCCACTCAGCCTCCTGAGTAGCTGGGATTCTATGGTGTTTCTAAAGAGGTTGAGGATCTTTCATAAATAAAAAGCCAAATTGTTAAAACATGTTTTCAGCCATACTCTGGTTAGTGGCCCAAGTCATAGTTAAGAACAATCAATGAAGAAATATTTTCCTAATAATATTGGAAAAACTAGCTGGATTTTAAATATTACTAGTTCTTGATAAACAGAAGTTTTGTATTCGTATTTCTAATTATTAAACTTCTGTTAGATAATAAATTTTCTGTCCCGAAGCTGGGTGCTTTAACCTTGATTGGAGTTCCAGTTAAGAGAAGAATCCTCCTTGATCAGAGAACATTTCCCAGGGAAGGCATCTTGGGTTGACTATCTCTGAGGGTGTGAATAGGATGGGAGGGTAAAAGAGAATGCAGTAAAACAGAAGGCAAGCAGCTAAAGTATGTTATAAATCAGAGGGAAATGGTGTGGAAAGTAGTTTGTAGAAAGGCAATGCAAGGTGTCAGTGACAATGTGTTTATTAATTGTTCTTTGCGTTTCACTCCCATCTAAACCCCTAGCAAATACCATCCTCTGGAAATCCTAAAGCCCATCATTTCTAGAGCTCAATATTGACCGACTCTTCTATGACTATAGATACAAATTTCATATATGCTAATCCCAAAGTTTTATGTTTAATTTATTTTAAATTTTTTAAGTTTTAATTTTTGTGGATGCTTGGTAAGTGTATATATTTATGGGGTACTAATCTCAAAAAGAGAAATGTCTGCAACTTTTAACTCTTAGTTATCTACAATTTCCACCTTACTACAAAAATTTACCTGACTCTGAGCTTTTAACTCTAAGATATCCTTTGAGTTATAGCTGACTTTGTATTAATGAAATTATTAGCTTTTCAACTTTCCAACATCATAAAAAAATTATATCTCTAATAAGGATTATTAGGAATCTCAACATTTCAACAATTCTGCTATAACCTGATGTGGTTGCCTTGTTTTTGTCATATAATCCAGCTATAAGTTGATTTATCATTTTACTTTGCATTCACATGAAGAAGACACAAGGCAGAAAGTGATTAATGATTTATTCTCCCAAGGCTTCACTTTCTTGGGTTCTTAACTTGCTTCTTCACACTGATACAGTACAATGTTGATTAGAAGTGGTTACTGGCCGTTTTGTCATATTTCTAACACAAAGGGAAAATAGTCAGTCTTTCACTATGATGTATGAGGTTAACTGTAGATTATTCATGGATGTTCTGTATTATTTATTCTGTATAGAATTTTAAAACCTCAATAGTTAAAAATCCAGTCAATAGTTAAAATAACTAAAACATAGTCAGATAGCCAGTGATGATGAGCATTTTTTCATGTGTTTGTTGGCTGTATGAATGTCTTCTTTTGAGAAATGTCTATTCATATCCTTTACCCACTTTTTGATGGGGTTGTTTGTTTTTTTCTTGTAAATTTGTTGGAGTTCTTTGTAGGTTCTGGATATTAGCCCTTTGTCAGATGAGTAGATTGCAAAAATTTTCTCCCATTCTGTAGGTTGCCTGTTCACTCTGATGGTAGTTTCTTTTGCTGTGCAGAAGCTCTTTAGTTTAATGAGATCCCATTTGTCAATTTTGGCTTTTGCCATCAGAGAAATGCAAATCAAAACCACAATGAGATACCATCTCACACCAGTTAGAATGGCGATCATTCAAAAGTCAGGAAACAACAGGTGCTGGAGAGGATGTGGAGAAATAGGAACACTTTTACACTGTTGGTGGGATTGTAAACTAGTTCAACCATTATGGAAAACAGTATGGCGATTCCTCAAGGATCTAGAACTAGAAGTACTATATGACCCAGCCATCCCATTACTGGGTATATACCCAAAGGATTATAAATCATGCTGCCATAAAGACACATGCACACATATGTTTATTGCGGCACTATTCACAATAGCAAAGACTTGGAATCAACCCAAATGTCCATCAGTGACAGACTGGATTAAGAAAATGTGGTACATATACACCATGGAATACTATGCAGCCATAAAAAAGGATGAGTTTGTGTCCTTTGTAGGGACATGGATGCAGCTGGAAACGATCATTCTCAGCAAACTATCGCAAGAACAGAAAACCAAACACCGCATGTTCTCACTCATAGGTGGGAACTGAACGATGAGATCACTTGGACTCAGGAAGGGGAACGTCACACACCGGGGCCTATCACGGGGAGGGGGGAGGGGGGAGGGATTGCATTGGGAGTTATACCTGATGTAAACGACGAGTTGATGGGTGCTGATGAGTTGATGGGTGCAGCACACCAACATGGCACAAGTATACATATGTAACAAACCTGCACGTTATGCACATGTACCCTACAACTTAAAGTATAATAATAAT